>NC_092215.1:5115347-5161726 GCF_043381705.1 Parasteatoda tepidariorum
CGCGCCGAATTTTTAACAATTAAAGAATTTTGAACTTAACGCAGGTATTGATTAAAGACTTAACACATGCTCTAAATATGCATATGTATATAATTTAAATAGTTAAATAAAAATAAATAAAAGGATATTAAATATTTTAAAAAATAGAAACAATCCTAGTATATAAAATAGATTTTAATAATTTTCTAAGTAAAATTAAGAATTTTCTAATTTTAAAGTTAAGTAACCATTAAAATATAAATAAAATAATTAATATATCATAAACCATTAAAATAAGTATGAAATTTTTTAAAAATAAAACGATTTTACTTTTAAATTAACAATCCAAAATCGTGTTTTAGAAATAAACGATAAATCCAAAAAAATTTTGTTTAAAGAAAAACTTAAGAATAATTTATTTAGATATCACATATCACTATATATTCATATCACTGCACTTAAAAATTCCTCAAAATCAGAACTCTCTGTATTACAGCAAATTAGGCTTACTATTTAATTGTTTATTTCGGGTTAATCTCTGTCACTTTCGGTTTCATTTGTCCCGGGATGATTTCCGCTTTTTTGAAGCCATTTATCATAGTTTCTTTTTCTCTTTTAATTGCTGACAGCTTAAACCCAGCGGTATAATTTTTCCTCTTAATGGGAATTTTTCCTCTTAATTTCCTTTAGAATGGATAACTTAAATACAAGTTATGTTAAAACAAAACGAAAATAGTATAAACGAAACAAAAATATTAACGAAAGAAAAATATTAATAAAACAAAAACGCATGGGAACTGAAGATAAAACGATTAAAAAAAACCTAATAATAATAAGCTGAGGAAGATGATCGAAATCAGCAATGAAAAAAAAAACAATAAAAAGCTCCCTCCCAAGCATTTAAAACAAGTTTCTATTTTTAGCAATTTCTCCCTCTATTTTCGCTTCTCAAATCAGGTTTCTTTTTTCAACTGACTCCGCCTAGGACGGTCTTTCTTCTATCCCTGTCTAAAATTCTCACACACTTTGCTTTTTTCCCTCTGCACTGACCCTCAGTGGAAAGTTTGAAATTCTTTTTGAACATTCTAATTGTAAGATTATTGAAGGTCATTCCAAGCTCATCAGCATGCTTTATTTACCCAACATTCACATGTTTTTAACAACCAGCTGAAGAAAAAAGGGGAGTGGAGAGAGGCATCCATGACAAGTGGAAGAGTCATATTTCCTGGAAAGAACAGGGGGGGAGCATTTGTTTTACAGTTACTTTATCACTGGGCCCACCCTGATTTTCTTCATTCATTTATAGGCCGTCCCGTTAGATACGCCTTCCTGTTAAATTTTCAAGTTTTAAATCAATAACGCTGCGGCCTATCTCCGCAAAATTACGGTATATGTATTATAATTTGTTTTCAGTATTCATTTTTACTAATTATTCAGCATATATTGAAATAATATTTTAAAGAGAGCAATGAAATTGAAAGAAGTTTTGGATTTTTTAAACTCCAATACCAAAATATTAAAATAGGGAGCAAAAAGTATATAGTCTTGAAAAAATAAAGTTATCTTTAAGCTTATCTACAATGGTAAAGACACAAAGGGAAAACAAAAAGAATTAAAGACACTGCTGTTTCAATGCAACATGCAAGTACTATTGTCAGTCCCAAAACAAAGATGGAAAAATTTAGTGCCTTGGCACACATGATGGAACTTGTTTATATTACTGAAGCAGCTGTTTTTAACTGTCTTTATTTAAACTTGAAATTTTATTCAGATTTTAGTGCAAAGTATATCACTACTAAATATTATTTTATAAAAATAATAAAATACTTTAAATAAAAGATGCATAGTAAAATATGAAATCAATACAATGCAAGTTCTAAAACCTTAATTGAATCAAAAACAAATACATGTCTGCCATATTTAATTATATATTTGTTAGCATTTTTTATATTGACAAGGAAATAATTTGTTTACTTTGTGAGATATGATAATGTGACAGAAAGACATAGATCGGCATTTCTTAACTTAGTATATATTTTCTTTTTTTATAAAAAAAATATTTATTAAGAGGTGCAAAAAAAGGAAAGTACAAATCAAAAAATCTAATAATTGTAATGACTAAGAAATAAATTTATTTTGTGGTCACTTTTCTCAGTTCAATTCAAAATATGGCATTAATATTGGCAACAAAAAGCAAAAGAAATTCAGTCAAAGAAGTTTTAAAAAATGAAATTAAATGATACTCACCCTTTAACAAGATGTGGGTATTTTATTCGAATCCAAGCAGCTAACATACCACCATAAGAGCCACCAAATGCTATGACAGAAGATTTATTTACTCCAGGTATGGTAGATTTCAAATAAGAAATTAATTCAGCAAAATCCATAAGTGCTTGCTCAGAGGTTAAGTAACCCCGGTATTTTTCCTCCTAAAATAGAAGGAAAGATTATAAAAAAGAGCCATTTTTTAAACTTGAAAAAACAACCTTTTAAACATAGGACAGGTATCTAAAGAAGAAAAAACTTAGGACAGTTATGTAACATTTATAATAAAAGGAGCCACAGGGAAAAAAATGCTTTTGTCAATAAATCAAGCAAAAAATAAATATTGGATAAAGATTACAGCATAATTTTATTAAATTTTTACATCGTGTTCAAGTATATTTTGAAACTAAATAAGAAAATTTAAACAAAAGAGGGTCAATACTTTCTGAGGTTAAGCAGTCTAAGGAATAAGAAAACGTGGTAGTTATAATAAAAAGCAGTACCTAATTTAAAGTTTTTATTTCTCAATGCTTATTTACTCCTTATATTCTTTATACTTCTTTCAGATTTAAACTGGAAATAGTGTCTAGAGTAACATGCTGTGCAAAATAATTGCTACTTGGTAACATATTCTTTTATTTGGTAATTACTTAATTTTTCTTCTCATTTGATAATTTGTGTTTGGCTGATAATTAATGTTTTCTGCTTAAAAGCCAAGACAGATAAAAATAATAGTAAAAAAATCATATAAACAATTTTTCATACATTAACAGCTTAAAATTCTTCTCAGTTTTTGCTTCATTAGTAGAGTAGAAACAATGATTTTCAGTGGAAAAAAAAGATTAAATAGAACATTTGTCCTGTAATGCTGATTTTCGTTTATTCTAATAAAACCAACAGACTAAGATTGCTATTAGCTTCATACAAACAAAAATAAGTACTTAACACTATCATACGACCATGCACACTATCATACGACATGAAGTAAACCTATTTGGAAGAAAAATAAAAATGCTTATTATTGCCTCATTAATTACAGTGTTGTTGAAATATTTAATATCGCACATCTAAACATGCTATTCCTTAATTTTATTTTTGAGATATGTGTCCACAATGAAAAATAGTTGAAAACAGTTGTGAATTGAATATTTGGCATGTTAATATCACACAAAGACATTTTTAATCCTCTAAAACTATAGCAAATTATAAAAATTATAGCTGGTACAAAATTTTATTAATCAAACATTCAGGAGTATTCATTTAGAACCTAATTCAAACTTAAAATGCTTTTAAATCAACAAACATTTTCTAGATTATCATCATTTAACATAAAATTATAATCCTATTTACAAAATGTGCACAAGAAAAATTGGTATTTTTGATACAATAAAGCTTACACAAAATATTATGAAGGTTATATAGATAAAAACAAGTATTAATACTTTAAGTGATTTATTTCCATAGGGTAAAGATTCTCCATAATATCTATGTTCCGGAAACACAATGAGGGCATTGAACAAAGCAGCATTCTCCCAAATAAACCCCTGAAATGTTAAAACAAATTGAGAACATATCAAGAACTACTCTTACATGGACAAAAGAATGGAACAAAAATTATATTACTATTTTATTAAATAAATTACAAATAATAATTTAACCTATTAAATTACATCCAAATCTAACTTTAAAGCATACAAATGATAATGAGTAATAAAAATAAAGTCGTTACATTTTATTTTTATTGTTTATTTGTAACAAAAGCATTGTGTTCACAAAAAAAAATCTGCTTGTATAGAATAAAATTTTATATAATTTTTTTTAAATTTTAAATGCAATATGTTTTTATTCTAATATTATGGGCGATATTTTTGAACTTCGTATGAAGGAAAAGGTACCAATTGTCTCCTTTTTTTAATCTTTTAAATCATCATTACAGAAAAATAATTAAAAATCATTAAAACCTTTGCAGCAATTACCTAAAAACAGATTGATGATGAAATCATGTGAATCAGACTCTTTAAAAAGAGGTTCCTAAAATGTATGTTTTATTTCGAGATTTAGTTGTAATAAATATCATATAAAAAATACCGAATTTTAAATACTATGTGGAAAACTTTTCTTAATGTGAAAATTTTTAGTAATAGCTGTCAAAAAACGATTAAAACACAATATGCATTAACGCTGATATCGGAGCAGACTGGGCTTGTCAAAAAGTGATTTCTTGAATGCTTGATTTGAACTTCATGAGCTGTAATAATATTGATATTTTTTTAAAGAAAATTACGGGAATATCAATGCTAATAACTGAGTAATGAAAGATATTGGTGGGATTCAAAAACACTAAGTTGAAATTCATAGCAATAATTGCCTTATAAAATGATCAAAACACCATATAAATTTACGATGGAATTGGTGCAATTTCTGAGCAATAAAGTAAAGACTCAAATGTGTGATTCAAAATTTTCAGATGCATATTATCACATCATAAAATTAGAATTGATTTTATTTCACCCAAATTAAAAAAATAATTGACAAATTTACAGCAATGATTAATTAATTCTTTTGCTACAAATCAGAATTTGTAACAAAATCCTCACTCACACTCATATTTTATTAAAATATAAACTATGGTGTTCTTTAAAAAAATGAAAAAAAGAACACTTCTAGAGCAAACTATCTTTTAAAGTTTCAAAATTTCATAATTTTTTCTTTAATATTATTAATACGAAACTCAAGGGGAAGTCAGTCAGTCATTGACAATATTTTTTTCCATTCTCGAATGAAAATAGGAAAATCACCACTATTTCTTTTCCTTCCAATGTGCCAGAAAGGTATCTTTCTAATATAATTCTGCAGAAAAAAACAACTTTCGAAAAATTCTGCAGAAAATAAAAAAAAATTTTTTACTTCTCAAATGAAAAATCTTTCTGCAAGAACACTGTAATGCTCTGCAATAGTGTCACCATGATTCTGCTATGGAGCATACAATTATGCAAACTATGTACTATGATTTTTCCAATCACTATGTTTTGTTGAGAGTCTGAAATTAGATAAATAACCTCTTCCAGTGAAAGTCAACGTTCACAGTCCCTTTGATGAATGTCAGAATTAATATCATTATTTTGATCCTATAGCACATTATTTTGATCCTATAAAAGAAAATGTCTAAATTCAATAATGATTCTTTGACGAAAAAGTTTGTCTTCCATTATTTCCTTCTTGCTGTCGTATCACTGAAAACTGACATTGTAAGTGAGAACTAATGACATCAAAAAAAAAAAATTCCCAACAATTCAGCATAACAAATGTCAACCTTTGCTAGTGTATGAAAGGAATAATAAAATTTAATATATATTTTTAAACCTTCACAAAAGTGATTATATGGATGTCAACATTCACTAATTTTGGTCTTTCACGATAACAACACAGTAATTACATTTGGATGAAAGAAAAAAAATTTCACTTTAATTTGAATTAATATAAAAATACAAGAAACATCAACACAAATAATATTACTAAATACCTAATTAAATATTAGGACACACCCTTGAGACTATTGATTTTTTATCACAAATTTCTAGGTAATGGAATGCTGAATAAACCATTTGCATTTTAATTTAATTTTAATTAAAATTAAAAAAAATTAGCATCTAATTTGAGTAAACTTCATTTTACTTAGAATAGCAATAATTTTTATTCTAAAATTTTAAGTTTTTAATCACAGTATTAATATAAAAAATTCACAAAAGTGAAACAAAAGTAAGACATTGTCAAATTTCTTACTTTATTAAAGGCTGTTAAAAAAAGTTTTCACACCCTTAAAAGTAAGAAGTTTTTAAATAAAGATTAATTATAACTATCCAAAATGAATTTTAACACAAACATACAAGGCTAAAAAAATGTTGCTTTTTTTCGGGACATTAACCTTCCTTTTTGCTTCTGTCAAAATGACAGGTACCACTTGCATTTTTATATTAATTTTACCCTCCATTTCTTGTGTCCCTGGACTGGATTGCCAAACTGGATAGTCCATAAGTTACACACCAAAAAGATTAACACAATCAATTTTATGAGCCAGGAATCACGTTTGTTTCTCAATCTATACACCAGATAGTTTAAAACAAATCAACTGATTTGCCAAACAGATGAACTCATAAAGTAAATCTGCAACGTCACTGAAATTTAGAAATTATAGATTTGAGGGTCTAAGACTTCAAAATTCCTGTTTTGTTTAAAGATAGTCCCTATTGAAAGTCATAAAAGCAGTCCTAATTTAAAAATACACAGGAAAAGTAAATATTTAATGATTTGAAAAAATAATAAAATAGCAATTTACAAATTATTTGAACTATAAACAAAATAACATATCAGTTATCCTTCAAAGTTTAAAATCTAATTACCTCTTCCAAAGAAAATTGTGTTATTTTTTATACATACACACTTATAATTACGATAACACTTTGTTAATGACGGGCAAAATCAAGTTAAACAGAAAACAAAAACTAAATAGTGTCTAAATGGACAACAAAAGAAAAATAAACAAAGTATACACATACAGTATTTAATCATTAAAAAATTGAGTCACAGTAAAAATTAAAGAAATAAAAAATATTCTTGTCTACAATTACTTTTAGCTTAATAAAACAAATCAAGATTAAAAATAAAATTCTAAAAAAAACTTACCACTTGTACTAAACTATAAGAATAAAAGTTAATAATTAAATAAAGTTCAAAGCTTTCTTAATCATCAGAAATTGCAAAACTCTACATAAAATAAAATTTAAAAAATTGCACTTTAAATAATGTTTTGCAAGTAAAATAAAACTAGTAATCAAAATTAATCAAAATAAAAAAAAAATTAAGTATTTGTATTTATATTGATATAACTTACAGTATTATTCGCAAACATTTCGATGTCTCCTTCATTCCCTGCATAAAAAAATACAGATCCATTTCTTGAGTTGAAGTAATCAGAATTAATCAAGTACCGTTGTTGAAATTTGTCATTGTTTGAATAGCCAAAATGATCCACCTAAAGAAGGACCATTAGTTAATTCTTTTTCAATTATACTCAACTAAACATTCACATAAATCACTAAAATAATAATTAAAATTGTTTTAGTAGCTTAGAAATTCTTTTTATACTGGAATAAGTAAAGAAAATTTTTACATGCTTAATAGTAAAAAATGAAGTCAAAACTTCTTTATAAAATTCTTTAAATAATGAATAAACAATGAACAATTACAGTATTTTTTTCTAAATCTTAATTAAATTAGAATTAATTAAAATCCATAGATATCATTTTCTAAGTGGTAATTATTAAGTTATTTTTAGACCACTGCTGATTTTGCATGTAGAATGTCGTATTTTAACCTGCAGTCTTTTCCGCATAGCAAAACCAGTTTTTCCATATTATTATATAGGAAAATAGTGAATTGGGAAGAAACATTCTGCCAATTTAGCCCATTTACTAAACTGCCAGTGATATAATCAAAAAATAAAGTTTATCACAAACTAATGATGGTTATTATTCATGGGTTCTACAATGCTTATGATAAAAAAATCTAAAAAAACTTAACTCTTCTGTACGGTATATATTTTTTAACTAACTTTACAAAAATATTTTTTCAAAGAGGTGCAACCAGGAAACAAGTGCATAAAAATGTCTCAAAAATCATGTATAAATATTTTTACTTATTCATTTATTAATTTTTTAATTCTGAAAAATATGCAAATTTCAAAAATAGTAATATTGAATTTAAATTCCATAAAACAGGATTTTAAATATTCGTGATCGCAACACTCGAATACGCCATCTAGGGAGAAGATCAGTTGAGGGAGGTCTTAACCTACTTCCTTCTCTCTCCTCCTCTTCTTAGTTGTATAGGAATATACTAGGATATTTTCACCTTTCTTCATATTTAATTGCCAAAAATAATTTTTTTAAATTTCCACAACGCTTTCGTTTAAAACTATGTTCAATGCCCTTTTCAGTTTCTTATAGTTTCCTAACTTAAAAAGTTTTTAATCTACTTGAAAATCAAGACAGAAACTAACATACTTTCTTCTACGACTCTCCAAATGCTAATGGTGAAAGTATGCGAAATGTTGCCATAGTTAGAGAATTCTACTCCACTCCACCTGTAGCCCAATTTGATCGCCAATAGATTTAAAGATTTTAGTAACATTTAAATTGTAACATTATTTTTAAAAAATTAATTTACTTAAGCTTTTTTATGCATAGGACTTATGAAATATTATTACTGGCATTTGCAATGTTCAAGTAAGCCACACGAGGAGAAAATTGATAAAATGAATAGAAGTTTCTCCTTTCCTATGTTTTTATGTCCCTTCCCATGTTCCTAATTTTTATTTTTTAAATTCAAAATAAAAAAAGTGTTATTATTTTTAAATTAAAGAATATAATATGACCACATTTAATATGATACAAAATAAAAATCATATCTATTACAAAATAGATAATTTAATTATTAAAACACAGAAAATTTTAATTATGGCAAAACAAGACACTAGTAATGTTCAAAACCAATATAAATGCCTGTTTTTATTATTTTTTTCAAGCAATATGCATCACTTAAACTTTCTTGCCCTTTCTTTGCAGATATCTTTGTATAGACTTTTAAATTGAAATGCTGAAAAAGCCTCATTTTAATAACTACTTTTCAAACAAACTAAAAAAAAAAAAAACATTCTGTTTTTATCATAATTTTTCTAAAACAATTTATTTTTATCAAATTATGATCATGGTCTATGTACTAGACCATAAACATAATTTTTTTTCACCAATTTTTTTCATGAATAGGAAAAGCTAACTTTTTGGAAAAAAAAAAGCTTTCTTGAAAGTAGTTAGCAATACTGGTGCATTTTCTGCATACACTACTTTACTTATTCAATGATTTTATTTCATCACAATAAATTTAAAGCATTTAAAATATAAAGATTTTAACATATATTTTATGACTTCTCCAAGTCAAAAATATACTGAACACAAGACATGCAGGATAAATTCTCCGAAACAGATATGCTACAAATCTGCATTTTTTTTTTTCATTTTAGATTAACAATTAATAGTAATGACATTTTACAAAAAGGTTCGTAAATGTGAAATTAAAAACTTTTCAACAAAATAGGTCTGAATATTGAAAGTAATGTACAGAAATATCCCCCCCCCTACCTTTCCAATGTAAACACAAGAAAAGAAAATTCTTTTTACTGCCCAAAAGGTAAAGGAAATATATAAAGAGCTAAGGACAGTTTATAATTTGTTTGCTTTTTTTTTAATGTTACATTCTTACATCTAACTATTCCATAATATTAATTCCAGATATATACTTGAGAAATCTTCTGAACAATTTGAATCGCTATATTGCTCCAAACTCTTCATACATATAAATATGAATTGTCAACAGAAAGAAGAAATTCACATTTTAACAATAGAAAAAGTACAAAAAAAATTTCAAAAAGCTCAACTCAGTTTAAAATTTACTATTCATAATATAAAAAATAATATAAATTAAGGGATAAAATAAAAATACAATAATATAACACTAAAGTTTTTAATAGAAAAAGTCTAACTCTACATTTTCAACGCTGTTTTTGTGGTAAGAAAATCTCTTTTAAGAATTTAACAGAATCTCAAGAATTATATAATGCAATAGCAAAATTAAATATTAATTAAATTTAAATACATTAGGACGTTCTCATTTAATGTACATGGAAATAACATAAATAATTAAAAATTAAGAGGGATAAAAATAGTATATTAGATAAATAATTAACAAAACGTTTCACAATTATTGATACAGCGTTTCTAATAATTTCAACGATTTCCAAGAAATAAAAAGCGATAATTTCAGAAATATGGTGATGAACAAAACTTTTAAAATAAACTAAGCAAAAGGTGAGAAAAAAACACTTTATAAATTTCTTTAATTATAATCATGAAAAGGTAAAACTTCAGTACCCGTTGCTCAAAATATTTTATATCATACTTGTATCCGACACAATAACTAACAGTCAATATTCCTATCAGCAGCAAGTTAGAAATAAAAAGTTTCATCTTTAAAATATACATAAAATGTAAGAAATAAGGAATAAAACTTATCAAACTGTCTTCATAACAAATTTAAATTCAGATATCCCGGTGATCACGCGCAGAACCGAAACTCAAATCAAAACAGCAGAAGAAGTAGAAGTTTTTAAAGTACATCTTTCTGGGTCACTCATTACGCAAATAATCACTGTATTACTTATGCTAGCCTTCAAATTTGATATGAGATTCTTGATAAAATATAACTCAGTGACACAACAAGAAATACAAACACAGTCGCCAAGTCATGCCCTTGTTTTAAAATGAGAAATTATCTTTTTTTCTGTTATTAACAGGAAATTACAGAGAAGAAAAATGAGTCTTCATAAATCAACCATCTTAAAAAATAGCATTACATTAAAAAAGATAGCAAAAAGATTAAACATTTAAAAAAGGAAGACAGAAAAATAAGCTTAATTGGATCGACATCATAGCCCTTACTTCTCAACCTGTGCTCTGAATTTTGTGAATTTTGAATCAAATTATTGTTCTTTTTTTTTTTTTGTAGTTGTAGTGTATTTACGTCGCACTAGAGCTTCACAATGGGCTATTGGCGACGGTCTGGGTAACATCTATGAAGATGATCCGAAGACATGCCATCTCAATTTTGATCCACTGCAGAAGGGATTCGGTAGCCCGACGTCCTGCACGCGAAGTACAGTAGTAGAAGAACAGTACGGTATAACAGTAGTAGAACGGTAGTTTAACGTGGACCAAAACCGCACACCCTCGGTCCCTACGTAGACTGATCCAAGTGGTCACCCACCCGCACACTGACCGCAGCCAGTGATACTTGACTTCGCTGATCTGCTGGGAACCGCGTCTTAACGATCAGTCCACTGCAAGACTTTTTCTTTCTGTTTAAATGTTTTATAAATTTTTCGAGTTATGGATATTTTAATACAATATTAATCAATGGATATTATAGCTTCCCATGACAACCATTCTTTCATATGAAATGGTGCTTCCTAGTAATGCCTTTCTGCCAAACGCTCTGTAACATGGAGATAGCGAGTTCGAATCTCACCGTAACCCTGTAGTTCCTTTTTAGAAGCAATTTACACAGCATAAGATTACCCTAAACGTACATGCAACTGTTTACATTATTACATGTCAGATAAAATGCTTGCGCATGCGGGAATCACATTGACGTGCGATCACATTTGCGAATCACGTGAGCTTAGGATGCTCCATTACTTGTGCTATCTGTTCTACAGCTTGAAGTCCCGCAGTGAACTGATCGTTAAGACGCGATTCCCAGCAGATCACCGAAGTCAAGCATCACTGGCTGCGGTCAGTGTGCGGGTGGGTGACCACTTGGATCAGTCTGCGTAGGGACCGAGGGTGTGCGGTATTGGTCCTCGTTAAACTGTTCTACCGTAAAGTGCTCGACTTCGCGTGCAGGTCGTCGGGCTACCGAAGTGGGGGTGCCATAACCTCTGCAGAGGATGAAAATTGCGATGGCATGCCTTCGGATCATCCTCAGGGATGCTTCCCAAACCGTCGCCGACAGCCCATTGTGCAGCTCTAATGCGACGTAAATGAACTACAACTGCAACATCTACAGCTTGAATGGGGCTCACTATAGCCTTATTTTTTGATGAGCGCACAAGCCTGCATTTGTATGTGCAACAAATAATAGAGAAATTTATTGTTTGAAACCAGTTTTAAATTAATTCCACAGTTCAGAAAATCATAAAAAAATCCATACATTACCCGTCAAAGAGCCGCGGTAGTCCAGTGGCTAAAAGAATAGGACTAGAAGGGCTGGGGTTTGGTCCTTGACTCTGCTAAAACACACCAAGACCAGGCGATATACTTGCTCATCAAATCTATGGAATCAAAAATCATGTAGTCGGTGACTGAGGGGTATCCGGAGAAAATTTGCTTCCCCTTCAGATCCATGTCTAAATCGAGGAAGTGGATCCCCTCTGCAGAGAATCAAATTTATGACGGCATGTCTTCGGATCATCCCCACTCCACGGATGTTTCCCAGACCATCGTCAATAACCCATTGTGCAGTTTTAGTGCGACGTAAATAAACATCACGACACCAAATAATCAAAATAAAACAAGCTTTTACAAACAAATGCGAAATAAACAATTTCATCTCTTAACTTTAAAATAAAACGATTGCATTGTGTTAGTTCCTGGACTCAAAACCAAAACACATTTTATAAATGCTTATGTCAGCGCGACCTATGCTCTTGACTTAGCATGCTTTGGTGCGCGCAAATTTTTTTAAAAAATGTTCTAAAATTTTCGTAAACATACACATATTTTCTGAAAATAATTATACCTATCCTTTCATTTAAAACCAGCTCTTTAAATATTAATTTCAAAATTTAATTTCAGATTTAATGTCTAAAAATGTATTGAAAAATATAAAATGCTAATTATTTGCTAGATATCAAATAATCAGAAGTGTGCTATAGCCCAAAAAAGTTATAGCGTCGCAGACATTTTTATGTATTTCGAAACTTATTTTAAAAATGGTGATAAATTTAATTTTTTACAGAAAATATTCTTTAAATTTTTTAATGGAAATTTTGAAATTTTTTGTAAAATTTACCACCAATCTCAAAACTTTATTTTTTTTCCAAATAATGATATTAGCGAGACATATGCTCCTGAATTTACGTGTTTCTAACTAAATTATCTTAATTTTTTTTAATGTTGTCATGTATGGATTAATATTTGTTGTCATGTATGGATAATTTAGGAAAACATGACACTTTTACTCCCATTTGAAACTGATTTCAAATGAATCCCACTTTCACTAAACAAATAAATAAAAAAATAAAAGTACCATTTGCCCTCCTAATGATTTCTTATAATGAGAATCAATAAAAAATGGTAAACTTAACAGGAGTGAATTAACAGTTTCGTGATCTATCCTTAAAAAAAGGAGAGTAATTTAGAACTAAAAGGACATTATTTGCTTCTTGACTTATGTTTTTATTTATTTATTTATTTATTTTTTTTACATGTCGAGGTGACCTATGGAATAGTTTATGCGTATACTGGGTTAAATTATTTATTAAAAAAATTTAAATGGATAGTTTTAGAAATTTATGGACTTTTTTAAAAACACGATTTCCCTAAATTGAAGTCAGTTGCTCCAATTATTCTTCAGAAAATACACTGGTGTGCAAAACTTAAGCAACAAGGGCGTTTTTTGTCAGAACTCTACAAGAAATCATCCGATTGACATGAAATTTGAATATGATGTACATTATTTTGTACTTAAACGATGGTAAAGGAATAATAGCGCAGAAATGAATATAAAGCTTAAAGTAGGGTATGGAACAAAAAAAGGCTTTATTTGACATATTGTGGAGTACACATGATTGTCTGAAGAAGCGTAAGTACAACTGGCAGATGTTCTCTAGTATGGGATATGCCCTCCTCTTACTGTAATTGTTGCTTGGCATCGTCTCTCCATGCTATGCACCAGATTATCCAGGAGTTCTTGGGGTAAACGTCTCCATTCCTCCTTTAACGCATCTTTCAGCTGATGGGTGTTACCAAGAGGATACTGTCGTGTCGCAAGACGTCTCCCTAATGCATCCCACACATGCTCTATGGGATTTAGATCTGGAGAGTAAGCTGGCCAATCCATTCGTGTGATATCTTCACTTTCCAGTAGCTCTTGAACATTAGCAGTACGGTGTGGCCGGGCATTGTCATCCATAAAAATGAAGTCTGGTCCAATGGCCCCTCGGAACAGACGCACATGGGGTAGGATTACCTCATTGCAGTAGCGGTCTCCAGTTACAGAACCTCGGTCGAAGATCTGAAGCTCAGTCCGCCCGTTCAACATAATGCCACCCCAGACGACAACTCCAGGACCACCGTAACGATCTCTTTCCGCGATGTTATTGGGATGAAATCGAGCTCCAACCTCTCTCCCGACCAACTGACGTTGAGAATCGCTTGTAGCACTAAAACGACTCTCATCTGTAAAGAGGACGCAACTCCATTGGTGAGGTGTCCAGGTTTTGTGTTCTCTGCACCACTCTTAACGGTGCCGCCGATGGCTAACTTTTAAAGGTATGCAGCGTTCAGGACGTCTGGCAAATAAGCCACCGTTGTGGATGCATCTGGTCACTGTAAATCTTGATACTTTTCGTCCTGTGGCTGTGCACAGTTGCTGAGATATGGCGCTCATTGACTGAAAACGGTTTCTTTTCGCCTGGAGGACAATGTAACGGTCATCTCTTGGTGTTGTTTTCCTTGGACGGCCACCACCAACCTTCCGAACAGCTGTACCAGTAGTTTTAAAGGCATTCCAAGCACGAGAAACAACACTTTTGTTGATCCCGAACTCTTCGGCGACACTGGTCACACTACGCCCCTCCTCAAGCTTCCCAATCATTCTTCCTCGAGTAAAGTCGTCTAAATGATTTCTTGAAGACATGTTTCACAAAACAAATCACTTGCACTTGCAGCGAATGTCTTTAACTACGGTGCTCTTCATCCTTTTATCACAGCTTTGATCTGCGCGCACCGACCCACAAGGTTTACGTACACTTACATCACCTACGACGCTTTACTTCTAAAATTTGCATACAAATAATCTTTCTACTGAATTACGTGCATATTATACTGCAATTTCATGACTATCTTATACTTTGTTGGGGAGCTGTGGCCGAAAAACCACTTGATGCTTAAGTTTTGCACACCATTGTATCAAATGAATTAAAGCTATTGACAAAATTAAACAAATTCTGCACGTTTAATTATTTAAAAAAAAAGAAGAAAAAAAAAGAAGAAACTAAAAGTTTTCAACAGCCATGATGGTAACTCAAAAACACGAGAATTTTTAAAATGAATGACAGCGTTTAAGTTTAGTAAAAAAGAAAAAAAAATGGTCACTGAAAGAGTTCCTGACTGTCGAAAACTGCTCATTTTAGTGAAATCTGTTTAATTAGAATAAAAATCTAGCAAAGCAATCTATTGATAAGATTCTAAAAAAAAAAATAATAAATAAAATAAAAATAAATAAACGTATGAGCTTCTTTATATTTCTCACCATATTTTTGAATACTTTGGAGTTTTAAACTTTGATTTGAACTTTTAAGAATGTGTCTGGCGAGCAAACTTGAACTCGAAAAATATTTTCTCTCTTTTTAGACTGAAAGCTTTATTTTGATACCAAAAATGTTGTCAGTATTTTGACAAGTCTCGTTGAAAAACTTTCTTCCATCCAATTCTTTTTCAAATGCCAAGACATTTTCAGCAAACACCCACAAACGTTTTCGTGGGAAACCTGCCATGGAAAATTGCCCAAGATTGGTCAGCGCTCCGAAACGCAAGAGCAACAACCACGAACAAACAAATGACTTATCTAAATGATAATCTTTAAGAAGCTTCCAATGTCAAGGAATTCAGAAGTATCTGCATCTAAGTATTATTTATAGCTCATCATTTTAGAGAAGATTGGATTAAAATAGATTGCTTATGGTAATCAATCCGTTACTTACTATCTATTGACTATCATACGAATTATCAAAACCATCGAGTACTTTTAAATTGAGTTACAGAAAATTTACATAAAGATTGTCGTATAGAAATAGACATATATATATATTGAAAAATACACAACGGATCAAAAAAAATTATTATTGAATCAAAAAAGTCACTGATAAAAACGAATTAAAGAAAAGTTCCTGATTAAATTAGGTTGGTTACGGTAATCAATCAGTTACTTTCTATCCACTATCACAAGAATTAACAAAAAAGAAGTGGAGTACTTTTTAATTGAGTTACAATGAATTAACATTAAGGTAGTGGTATGAAAATGGTCAAATATCTCGGAAAATACAGAACGGATCAAAAAAGTTTATTATTAAATCAAAAAAGTCATTGATTAAAACGAATTAAAAAAGTCTTTGATTAAATTAGGTTGTTAACGTAATCAATCAGTTACTATCTATCCGCTATCACACGAATTATCAAAGAAGAGGAGTGCTTTTTAATTAAGTTACAGTAAATAAATGTAAATGTTGCCGTAAAAAATGGTCAAATAACTCAAGAAATGAACAACTGATAAAAAATTTAAAAATACACGTGTGAATTATTTTCAAAAAATGCGTTCAATAGTATCAAACTCAACCTCAACCCCCAACCTCACTTCCTTTGGTTGGGGGCAATTTCAAAATCTTGAATGAAAATACTTTTATTTTTAAACGCAAATTTGGATTTTACCGAAGATAGTTCAACGAACGAACAGGTTGTTACGTCTTGGTTCATAGGTAGTCTGTAATTGCAAAATAAAAATGTTATCAAAATTTTACGAATCATGGTTGAGGAAGGTGGGATTAAGAACATTGAAAGTTGTTCCATTACTGCATAAAATTTGAAGATATTTACCTCTCTTCAGTTACTTTGATTTTCTTAATTAACTTCTTTTCTTCTTTTTTTGGATCATGCTTCTTTGTGTGATTTTCAAAACGTTTTTTTTCCTCAAATTCTTATTTTTTTCCCTAATTAGCGAGCCTTTTCTTGAATGATGATTCTAAAAATATATTTCAGTCGATGATTAATGAAACACAATATAATATTGCTGGGTGTTTGGCTATGGTTGAATTATGTAAAACACAGTGTATATTTGGACATTTCATCATTAGTTTTTAGAGATTAGGTTGATCTATCTCTATTAGCACTTAAATTGGTTGCTGCTTCGACTGTTAAAGTATTAGAAAATACTATAGAAGAAATTTGTTAAAATAATTATTTAAATGTCATTGGTGAGTTTTTAAATCTGGACGTACTTCGAAATGTTTGCGAAAATCGACACAGCTCAAAATGCGTGTTCACGAAAATGGGAAGAGCAAAAAAATATTCCTTTTCGGCTTTCAACCTAAATTTAGCAACTAAACGAGAAACTAAGTGTTAACTTTTCCTTACTTAAACACTAAGCATCTTCATTAGGGGTCTAAGTCCCGGACTTGAAGACGTGGTTGCTAGGTACCTGATGATGTACAACTTTAAACAATAAAGTAAGTTTTAAAACTTCCTAAAATGTGAATTTACTACCACTATTATAAACTTATAGCACCCGTGGAAACCTAATAAACACAACTGTTTTTTTTAAGCCTTTTTTTTAAAAAGAAGATTAATTTAATAAAATGTCCAAATTATTTATATAAATGGATGATAACATATTACAAGTTTATTTGGATCCATAAGATTATTCATTTAAAAAAAAAAGAACAACACTCATAAAGGAAGTTTAAAAAAACAGAATCTATTTAATAAATAGCTATGTTCATTTTCGTAATCACACATTTCAGGCTGTGTCCATTTTCGTAAACACGCATTTTAAGCTTTGTCCATTTTGCTAAGTACGGATTTTAAGCTTTGTCCATTTTGCTAAATACGCGTTTCGAGTTGTGCTTATTTCGTAAACACTCATTTCGAAATTTCGAAGTTCGTCTAGGTTTAAAAACTCAACAACGACGAATGATGCATTTTGAATGTAATAAGGCGCTCTTTTGCTTTTATGAATTACTCTATAGATATTATAAATTCAGTAACATTTGAAAGCTTCTAATTTTAGCGTACATTACAGATAAGATCTTAACATCTCCTCTGAACTTTAACATTAAGAGACAACCCACTTAAAAAAAAAACTATTACAAAGCCACATAAAAATTTCAGTCTAATAAAATAAACATTAACGCAACTTTTAAAATACGGTTGTTTTGTAACAGCTATTATTCTTGTTTATTTTTCGGCTATTTAACTGCAAATTTTTTCGAAGGATTGACGCCGTTATTTTTGCCCCCGTGATTTGAAGTGTGCCAACATTTAGCGGCAGTTTTCATTTCTCTGCACTCATAACTACATCATCTGGATTCAAGCCATGAAGTCTTTTTGGAGATTATTGCAACATCCCACCTACGACTTTTTTCCAAGATATTACATTCTACTAACGAAACTGTCACATTGATAGCATCCAAAAATAATAATAAAAGAAACCTTTAACGGCCAAAGAATTATGCAAAATAAGGGAGCTTCTTTTGTGCGACGGGAAGAATCGGGGCGAACGGTGACATATTTTATGACACGGAAGAAAAAAACAGGGAACAGAAAAAGAAAATTTAGTACCAGAAATGAGGACAATTATTTTCTTTTTTAACAACGAAAACATTTGAAGAAGATGGAATTGTTACTAAACATATAGGCCAAAAAATTTTAATTTATTATGTGTAATTAACTTCCAAAACTATTTAAATGCCGTTAAATTTATCTTTTCTGGGGGAAAAAAAAGAAATTTAATTTTTTTGTAAATTTTTAAAATAACAAGAAAACGTTTTTCAATCTTAACGAAAACTTATTGTAATGGGGCCGTTCAAAAAGTACGTACACAAAAATGGAGAAATTTTAACCCCCCCCCTCTTTCGAACATTACCGTACATTAGTACTCCCCCCCCCTCAGAGTACGTACATTTTATTAGTCTATCCCCCTTTTTCATGAAAATTAAAATAATTATGTTTTAAATAAAATTAAATATTTATTTAAGGTGCAGGAAAAAGTCAAATTTAAATTTGGTGTATGCTTATAATGTACGTACTTTGTATAATACCTCCCCCCTCCCCATCGTACAAAACCGTACAAAATAGCAAATTCCCTCCCCCCCTTCGGGATGTACGTACTTTTTGAACGTCCCCAATGTTATAAGAACACGGGAAAAATTAAAGAAATGATTTATAAAAATAATAATAATAAGAGTTGGAACATAGCTCTGAAAAATGCGTATAGTAACATTTACTTATTTATTTTCCACACTCAAATTCTGAGCTATTTAAAGTGCAATAAAGTATAGTTTCTTGAGACAACAAAATAATTTTAATTTATTTAAAAAATAAACTAAAAAAAATGTAAAGACAATATAAACTAAAAAAAATAAGTAAAATATAAAAAATGTTGTCCTGACGGGTTTTTTATTTGAATATTTTATTGTTAGTTTTCCTTTCCCCTCATACATTCGTACTATAACGATAATAATTATTATTATTTTATTACTGTCTTTGAACAGCCTACCCAATTTTTGGATTTACGACTACTAATGTTCAACTTCGCAGCCTTGTAATTTTGAACCCAATTCAAAAGACAAGGGAACGCCTGGACAAGTATTGTTAGAAATTTGCCTCCTTGAAGACCTTTTTGATGGAACTAACCCGCTTTTGCGTTACATGGAGAGGAAAACCACGAAAACTTCCCACGGTTAGCCTAACGGCAAGATGGTTTCTAACCCATGATCAGTCTACCAGTGAGGATATTTTTAAGTCAGCATTGTGGCTGGTTCGAGCCGGGGGCGGAATTCGTATCGACCAGCCATTACTGGGATTCGAACCCGGTTTACCTCGTTGAAAGGCGAACGCTCTGTCCACTGAGCCACCACGGCTCCGATAACTATAATTATTATTATTATTATTATTGTATAATTATTATTATTATTATTATTGTATAATTATTATTATTATTATTATTGTATAATTATTATTATTATTATTGTATAATTATTATTATTATTATTGTAGAATAATTGCGTTTTAATATAAGCAACAAACCGCAAAATGTTCAGCTTTGTACTACAGATCTGCCATAAAATTAAATAATTTTGGTGTAAAAAGAATAAACAAATAAAATAATCTTTTTTCTTCTAATAATTCATATAACTCAAAAGTGAATTCTAACAGATTAATTTTCTTTCTGTAACAAAGTAATACATATTTTTAACTATGTTTTAAAAAAATATTACGGTTTAATGACAAGCAATATTATTTGCATCCACGGTAAATATGCAATTCGAGAATTTGTAAAATTCTAAATAATTCTGCAATATTAAGAGAATTAATTCCAGAAGAGAGTTAAGTTTCTTAAAAAACAGGTGATGAATTAAAGTAATAGAGTGATTAAAAGAAGAAAAAAAAAATTGTTTGGGTTCTCTTAAAGCTCTAGACTTAACAAACAATTAAATTAAAGCAGTCGAAAGAGCTGATTAAGTTCCAGATTAAAACAACCTACTTTGTTGTTTTCCAGTACGCATCGGTCATTTAACTCGAAAGTTACCCGATTTTAATCACGATAAAAGGAAAGATAGTGGATAAAAAAACACCATTTCTCTCTTATCTGTTTTCATCAAGGCGGCAACTTGAGAGATTGATTTTTAAATAAATTCATTTGTTGACTAAGATTTAGATTAACTTCTTTTGTAGTTATAACAGTGATAAATATATACATTAAAATTTCAGATTATTCAACATGTTAGTCTACAAAATATTTTTTGGATTTAAAAAATATCGATTGATTACGAAGCAAATTAAACATCAAAATTTCAGATTGTCCAGCATATTACATTCTACAAAATACTTTTTATATATTTTTTTATTTTAGAAAAATAAAAACATCTATTGATTACGATGCAAATTAAAGCACAGAAATTTCAGATTCTTCAACATGTTGGTCTACAAAATATTTTTTGTATTTAAAAAAATAACTATTGATTACGAAGCAAATTAAAGCATCAAAATTTCAAATTATCCACCATGTTACGCTCTGCAAAATACTTTTTGTATTGTTTTGTTTTTAGAAAAATAAAAACATTTACTGATTACAAAACAAATTAAAATATTAAAGTTTCAAATCATTCAACGTGTTGCATTCTACAAAATATTTTTGTACATGTATATATGTTTTCCCAAGATAAAGGCGAATGTCTTATTATTTAAAAAAAAAAAATCATTAAAAAATTGAATTAATATAGCGTAACATTTTTTGCGCATTATAATTTTTTATTTCAATTTTCTGTTAAGTTTGTTATATTGCAAGAGATGCAAATGCAAAAATTCGTTTTTTTTAAATTTTTTTTAAATTTTTTTATTCCAATTTTTAAAACAAAATAATCGATTCAATATTTTTTCTCGACCTATGTATTACCTGAACAAAGCAAATATCACCAGAGGATTAGTTTTATTCAGTTGCACACGGATTTCTCGACTCTGATAGTTCCCAGTCAGCCATAGTTTGCAGCCCCACCAAAATAATTGACTAAACTATTTGCATGCATAATGTAAAAGCAAATTTGTTTTGTAAAAACCCTGATAAAAAAATTAAAAGTATTATTAGTACAAAAATTTTGAATCGCAAAGGCATTGTGGTTAGGAAACTGAGCTATTATTTACGAAGAACCGAGGTTCGAACTGCAGTAGTGGCTTGAAGCACCACCCAGCTTCAGATCGATGAGAATCAGCTTGTCTGTTTAATATAGTTTATCTATGTAAAGAACTCCCCTTGCCACAAAGTATAAGGTAATCTGCAGCTTTGGACACTTGAAACAACGAATTTCAAAGAGAAGAACTTTTATCTCCCCCAATTCCCTTCCTCTCGCAGTCCCGAGCCAAACCTTGACTTAAATATTGATCCAACAACTCTACTTGAAATAGCTAAAACTCCGTAATCATAGTCACCGCCACTGCTCCAGACGAATGGCGAGGGAAGTTCTTTCCATAGACAGACTATGAATGTGACTCAGCATTCAGTCCCTGACCAAATGATTAGACTCACTATAAGAGTCCATGTAAAATCTTAATTATCAGGTGATATTATACAACTTTATTGTTTTTACACGACTGAAACCGGTTTGCACTTGTTTACGTTCGTGTATCAATGGGTCAAATTTAAAGATATATAATATAAATTCGACGATTGAATACATTAGACGATATATTATATAAATGTAGACTATTTATTATATCAGGTATTATATTAGTATATTATAATAATTAGACTAAATTAATCGACGCACTGTAGTTGTTTAATAATGACATGTTTTGCACGAGTTTATATGCGATACTTTTATAATTAAACATACATGTAATGGGTTTAAATACGGGAGATTTTTTAAGTGCTTCACATTTGTATTTATTTTTAACGTATTGCATTACAAAGTTAACCATTTAATAGACGAACGTAAACAAGTGCAAACCGGTTTCAGCCGCGTAAAAACAATAAAGCTCTTATAGTATCACTTGATAATTAAGATTTTACATAGAATCTTATACAGCAAAACTTGTGTAAGTTGACCACTTGTGGTGCATTGTTTTAGTGGTCAACTTAGACAAGTGGTCAACTTATAGAGGGGGTGGGTCATTATTTACTTTTTCGTTTCCTATATCATGTTGCTATATATATATATATTTTTTTTTTACTTGACTTAAAAATTTTATTCAGAAAATATGCAAATGAATATCTTAAGAAATGTGTTTAAACCTGAATGAACTTCAATTTGATACATATAATTCTAATACTTAACTAATTTTTTTTTAAAAAAATTATTTCGTTAGTTATGCATGTGAAGTGTTTAATAAATATAATTTCTTAAAATTTCAGAACACGAAAACATGTAATTTGAAAACTTTAACAAAATAAAATTATTTGAANTAGACATGTTTTGCACGAGTTTATATGCGATACTTTTATAATTAAACATACATGTAATGGGTTTTAATACGGGAGATTTTTTATGTGCTTCACATTTGTATTTATTTTTAACGTATTGCATTGCAAAGTTAACCATTTAATAGACGAACGTAAACAAGTGCAAACCGGTTTCAGCCACGTAAAAACAATAAAGCTCTTATAGTATCACTTGATAATTAAGATTTTACATAAAATCTTATACAAGAATAAGTTGGCCATGGGCTGTAAATCTTAAGAATATACACTGGAGAAAAATAATAACCAAAAAAAAAAGCATGTGTGTAGTAAAGATCAATTCAACACATACATACATTACTACACACATGTTTTTTTCTGTTGAAGTGCTTATTATTTTTAAATATAGTACAGTGTATGTTCTTAGATTGATGCTTTATCAACAGCATTTTTTAGTCTATAATATATATTTATATATACAGTAGGGAACCGATTATCCGGAACGATCGGGACCATCGCTATTCCGGATAACTGATTTTTCCGGTTTTCTGAATCGCTACAAAAAGCCGTATTTTTTATCGTTAAACCCAACTAAGAAAAAAATTTTTTGGGAATAATCTTAAAAAGAAGAAAAAACGATGAAGTAATACACTAATGATTTTTTCCAAAATGATTTTAAGGTAAACATCTTTTTGAAAGAAAATTCCTAAAATCTTATGAGGAAAAAAAATTTCTTTTTAAAAAAATTGCGGGAAAATTTATTGAATTTCGTTCCGGTTTTTTGGTTTTCCGGTTTTCTGATTTCCGGATAACGGGTTCTGTACTGTAATACAATTTATTTTGAATTTATTTTTGCGGAATGATGTTTTTAAAAATCGAACAAGTATTTAAGATAAACATTAATTCGCTTCACGCTGATAAACGACCTCGACATTACGCAGGCCTATAAAAAAAAGTCATATGATCATTCGAATCAATTCATTTAATGTTATAAAAAAACTCATTTGGAATTAGCTGCATCATCAAAATAGTGCATTCCTTATTTAATAATGCATCATATTTGTCTGATATAAATTATTTTAGATTGGTGATTTAAAAAGAAAAAGTCACTCATCATTTTTTCAGTCATTCGTTTTTAGATTCATTCATTGATGTGTTTAAATTAGTTAAAATGTTAGTTTAAGTTAGCATTTTTGAGAGTTATTTTCACTTAATCGGAAACGATATAATGTATTCTAAATTTCATATTTTAAGAATAACTAAGGTGCGAAATGTGTAGTAGAAAATTGGGCAGAAAAATATATTTTATAACCGACATTGAACTGCCGACCCAATTTTTTTAGGTTTACGACTACTAATGCTCAACTCCGTAACTTTGTAACTTCGAACCTAATCCAGAAACTCCTGGATTAAGTAATGGGAGAAATTTGTCTTCGTGGAGGACTTTTTGACGAAACTAACCCGCATTTGCGTTGCATGAAGAAGTAAACCAAGAAAACCTTCCACGGTTAGCCCGACGGCAAGAGGGACTCTAACCCATGATCTGTCTACCACTGAGAATATTTTACGTCATCACTGTGGTCGGCGCAAGCCGGATGCGGAATTCGTCTCGACCAGATATCGCTGAGATTCGAACCCGGTTTACCTCATTAGAAGGCGAGCGCTCTATCCCCTGAGGCACCCCGGCTCAAGCGGAAAAAAATAGCAAAATATGTAGATAGACAAAAAGCATATTGGTCAAAAAGAGGACAAAAAATGAAAATAAATGGCCATCCATAAGTGACGCTTGGAGTGGGTTTTTGAAATTGTGACAGGATTGTGACAAGGGAGTAAGGGAGTACCAAAAAGTGTGACACCTCAAATTTCGATTAAAATGAAAACATTTAAAGTTGGCAGAACAAAATATTTTTGCGTAACTAGCACAAACGCACACACTTTATGAGCATTACTGTTATAATCATATGTCATCAAAGTACATAGTTTAAAAATGAAACCTGAAATATTATTTACAACATGATTATTTTTTTCTGAACTGCTTCTTTATGTAAAAGCGACGTAACATGACGCGGGGCAAGAGGGTAAGAGATAAAGTAAAGTGTGACACTTCGTGAAATTGTGTCGAAAAAGAGATCAAAAGAAATGTTTAAAAAAAAAAAAAAAATTGGGCGTACTTTATAAATAGCTCCTTAATATTTAAGAAATATTCTGCGTGAATTGAAATTTTTATGAGAAATTTATTGTTTAAAATGAATACTTAAAACCTAAAGAGATCGAAAAAGTTAACTTTATTTCAATAAGTGATTTTAAAAAGAAGAATAAAGATTAATTTAAAATTTTTGGCATTGTAATTGTAACACTCTTCTTGAGTGTTTTTTCAGAAATTCTCATAAGATTCCTAACAAATATTTTCTAAATCGAAATCGTATGAATCGAATGTGTATATCCATCGCTTAAAAAAATAGATTTGTGTGTTATTTTTATACAATGTATTATCAATTTTTAGAAAATATTCTTTAAAAATGACGCTTCTTATTTTACGGGTATAGGGATTCATCTGTGTGAAGGTCACCTTGGTGGGTATATTCTTCGCCTTTCACAACTTGGACCGATGTTCGATTCCCAGTGCTAATAGTCTTTGTTAAAGGCTTGTTGTCGGAATGGATTGTACTTTCTCTGGTCGTGTTTTCGTCATTCGGAATCTATTCTAAATGTCTCCGATAGTTTAAAAACCCCCTCATAATAATCTTTAAGTGGAGAGGTTAATAATTTTAAAAATTTCAACATGGCGATTCATGAATATATATATACATAAATAATCAAAAAATTCAGTGGTCATACAAGTTTTTTAAGTGTTTTGAAGTAGAACAAGTTTGTAAGTGGTTTTGGTACTCGAGACCATTAAAAAAATGTCAAATATTAAGACACCAAAAGCATTATCGAAACCTTTAAGCATCTTTATCTTAATGTAATTTTTTTTTCCTACCTGTACTCTCGTGTTCTTTTTTATTGGTCTCGGCTGATAATTATTTTTTACATTAAAGTGCTAAGTATTCAAAAAGACCAACTATTTCGAAAGGGGAAATGAATGTTGTTCCTTGAAACATTTTCGATGCAACTTAAATTACAGTTATACAACAGAAATTACAATTATATATTTTATGTTTTCCTAAATATATTTTAATGTGACCAGCATGCAATGTGTTAAAAAATTAAACAGCATTTACAATTAATTTTTTCACTTACAAACTTGTATGATAATAATGGATTGAATTTAGAAATTTTTAACTCAAAAAGGAGACATTTATTCTTTGTTATTTTTGATTTACAACATAATAGATCCTTAATATTTAATAATTCATATCCTTTCTCAGCGCTATTTTTTAACAATTTTAAATTACAAATAATTATAGTTTTTTTTCGAAAAACTATACTTTAATTTTTTTAAAGTCATAGTTTCCCAATTTTAGCTTCCTTCTTTTTAACACGTTGCCTACAATTAATTTTTCCCTCATAAATAAGCTAAAAAACATGGAATATTTTGTTCGTTAGTACTTTCAAAAATGAAGTACATAGAAAAATATATAAAGTAAATAAATAAAGTTTAAAAAATAATAAATTGTAGTGAAAATCATTTAAACAACTGATATTTTCGTCTTAGATATATTTTTAAAAATAACTAATAAAAAAGAAGAATAGTTAAATTCAGTTTGCTTCATTGTAGCATAAAAGATAAACGAATAAATAAAATAAAATAAAAACTGTTACACAGGAAAGTGAATTATTCTCCGTAGAAAGTAGTACACTTTTGTTACACCAAAAGTTTCTAAGGATTGAAAAGTATTTTAAAACTAAACTAATAAAACAGTAACAGTTTAAAGAACTGTAGTTTTTGTTCTCTTTTAAAGTTCTTTTTACGATACTACAGTATCTTTTATTGATTTTTTGCTCTGACATTTTATTCTATTTTCGCATAAAAGCCTGTTTTGAAAAGGAATTTTCAGAGAAAAAGTAACTATAATTCTTTTTTACCCACTGGCTTAAAACTCAAATGATCTTTACATTCTCTCTTCGAGAGGATGATAAATTTATCTGACATAAGAAGTTTCTGATAGAATGAAAATTTGAAAAGAAATGTTACACTTTTACTTGATGTAATCATTGAAAATCTATTTCGCTGATGTATTCTTTCTTTAGAGAGAATTGAAAATATTTTTAAAAACCTTTTAATAAATAACCATTAGAAGTTTTTTTCAAAAAATAGTTTTCTTGATGTAGTTTCCGCTTCATTTAAAAAAATTTTTTGTTTCTTAAAAAAGGGGAAAAACATTTAAACTATTCAGCGAAATATTGAATGAAAAATATCTCACTTTTTAATTCAATCAATCAAAAACTTTAAATGCAATTGAAAAATCAAATTTTTTTAATACTCAACTATGCAAGGTAAAGCATCCTCAGTGGTAGACTGATCATGGATTAGNTTTGAAAAGAAATGTTACACTTTTACTTGATGTAATCATTGAAAATCTATTTCGCTGATGTATTCTTTCTTTAGAGAGAATTGAAAATATTTTTAAAAACCTTTTAATAAATAACCATTAGAAGGTTTTTTAAAAAAAATTGTTTCCTTGATGTAGTATCCGCTTCATTTAAAATTATTTTTTGTTTCTTAAAAGAGGGGAAAAACATTTAAACAATTCAGCGAAATATTGAATGAAAAATATGTGACTTTTTAATTCAATCAATCATAAACTTTAAATGCAATTTAAAAAAATCAAATTTTTTTAATGCGCAATTATGCAAGGTAAAGTATCCTCAGTGGTAGACGGATCATGGGTAAGAGTCCCCTTGTCGTCAGGCTAACCGTGTGAGGTTTTCGTGTTTTTCCTTGCCATGTAACGCAAACTCCGGTTAGTTCCATCAAAAAAACCTCCAGGAAGGCAATTTTCCTCCAATACTTGATCCAAGAGTTATCTTGTCTTCTACGGAGTTGAACAATAATAGCTGTAAATCCAGAAATTGTGTCGGCTGTTCAACAACTGTTATAAAATAAAAAAATAAGAAATACGAAACTATGCAAAACGCTAGCTGTAAAAACAAAATTTAAAATTAGCAAAGCGTTAGTTTATCCATATCTGCAGAGAATGCGTTATACAGGTACTCCGCCTGCCTTAATGAAAAATTTTAAAATCAGTCTGAAATATAATTTTAAAAGATTTAGAAGAATATTAAGGGTTGAAAACTAATGATTAAGTGGATAGTGATTCAAGCGAGTACTAGAAATAGAAATGCTATCGATATTTGCCAAATCTCATTCTCATTTTAAATCTGATCTGCTTATTTTTTAAATGGAAGCAAAACAGACTAAACACTTTACAAGTCACAGTAAAAAGGTTTCTTTTTATTTATTGTATTTTTAACAAGATTTTAATTTAATCTTAACACAATTTTATTAAAATATGGAATACAATTTTTTAAACATTCTCCAATATTCTCTCAAAGTACTTATGCACAATGCTCAAAATGAAAATGCGAGCACTCTGAATAACTTATCATCGAATGATCAGCACTAAGACTCAATATGAATGGTTCAAAGGCCTACCTTAAATAAGCTAATTATTTAGTGCAAACAATTTAGGTTACGAAATTAAACACAAAAATCTACTTTCTCATACTTTTTTCGACTGGTTTGGATTTAAAATCTTCAAAATATGGGGTGGAGTAGGCGCAATGTGAAAAATATGGTCACAAAAATTACATTTACATGCACTTTTTTAAGTGTTCACCAATATTCCTTCAGATAAAGTACTTATGTACAGTGCTCAAAATGAAAGTTTGAGCACCCTAAATAACTTATGATGTAGTGATCAGATTTTCACGCATTAAGATTCAATCTTAAAGTTCGAAGGCTTACCTTAAATATGCAAATATGCTAATTATTTATCCGCATCCGGCTTGCACTGACCACAGTGCTGACGTGAAATGTCCTCAGTGGTAGATGGCCTCAGTCGTCGTGGGTTAGAGGCCCCTTGCCACCAGGCTAACCGTGGGAGGCTCTCGTGGTCTTCTTCTCCATGTAACGCAAATACGGGTTAGTTTCATCAAAAAATCCTCCACGAAAGCAAATTTTTCCCAATACTTGATCTAGGAGTTTCCTCGTCTTCTGGATTGGGTTCAAAATTACAAGGCTACTGAGTTGAACATTGGTAGTCGTAAACCCAAAATCAGCTCGGCTGTTCAACGATGGCTATAAAACAAAATAAAGCTATTTAATGGAAATAAAAATTTTAAGTTACGAAATGAAACACAAAAACCTACTTTCTGATACTTTTTTCTACTGATTTTGATTTGTTATCTTCAAAATATGGGGAGTAGGGGCAATCTAAAAAATATTGCCACAGTAGTTTAGTCATGAGAGCTTTTGAAACTTCAGACTACTCTATGTCAATTTAATCTTTTGCGTACTTCGCAATCTGAAAGGAGTCGTATTTTTAATTTTTATTTCTCAAGAGCTAATCAACCAATTCTTTTTAAGTATTGGATTTTGAACTTCAAAGTTACGTTTATAATATTGGTGTAAAAATTTTCTGACCTAATAGATCAAAAACTTTTTGACTTTTGCCCATTATTAAATTAAATAATAATAAATACTTCAAAAAAAAAATTATTTTTTTTTGCTTTGAATTATCTTTCGATAAACACATTTTATAATGGCGTAATATAGTTCATTAGTTCCGAAGATAAAGCGAAATATGGAAAAAATGTATCACTATATTGCTCCAAATAATCAGAAATATAATAACTGTTTTACTTATTATTATAGTGTACCAAAAAAATAATTAATGAAATAATTATGTGGCTCTTTATTGTACTGCCCTAAATAATTATTAATGTAATTATGCGCCTTCAACATTGCCGTCAATAATCATAACTGTAATAATTATTTAACTTATCATTATATTGCCCCAAATAATCATTAATGCTATAATGATATGGCTTATGGTTATACTGTTTTAAATAATCCTTTATGATATTATTATGTGATTTATCAATATATTGCCCCAAATAATCATTAATGTAATAGTAATAATTATATGGCTTATGGTTACATTGCCCTAAATAATCATTTATGCTACTATTATGTGGCTTATCAATATATTGCTCCAAATAACCATTAATGTAATAATTATATGGCTTATAGTTTTATAGCCCTAAATAATCATTTATGCTATTATTATGTGGCTTATCAATATATTGCCCAAAATAACCATTAATGTATTAATTATATGGCTTATCGTTACATTGCCCTAAATAATCATTTAATGATGTTATTATCTATCAGTATATTGCCCAATATAAAGTTTCTCTGTTATAACTCTTCTTAAAAACAAACAAATGAAGTTATGTTTTTTCATTCAACGATTTTATTCGAATGAGTTGATGGCATTAATTGCAGTGAACCGTCCAATCTCGACTCAATTAAAACAAGGCATCTCTTTTTCGAAGATTTGGTATCTTGCCAGTCATTACGACAGTTATTTAGGTTGTTCCAGTTTTTTAAAGCATTGCCTTCATTTGAGAGAATGAAACAAAGCATGAAAATAGTCCTCCAAATCATCATTCAAATTAAAAAGGCAGATATATCTCTTTTATTCTGAGAACACGGAGTTTATTTTTTAAGTGAGACTCATAAATTCTCGCGTTTCGAAATTATGTCGCCAAATTGTGTTGAAATAAAAGCAATTGCGGTGACATTGTTTACAATTCCTTTATGTCATGTTTAATCTGTTATTACTACCACCTCATCGTCTAAGACTGCAACTGATAAGATGTACTATTTTCCCACTTTCAGTTTTTGCTTTCCTTTCTTAAAATAGGAAACGAATCTTTAAACGAACATAAAACTAACTGTACTCAAGGTGAGTGTGGTATTAAGTCTGCGTTATAATGCACTGGTGTAAGGAATTAAGAGAATTTGCAGACCTGGTCGAATATCTCTAGAACTACTGGACCGGTTTTAATGAAATTTGATATGTACATATACACTCTATAACAAAAAAAAATCGACACACGAAGAAGGAGTTGTCCGATTGAAACGAAAATTGGTGGATAGGAAGACAATGTATAGAATAGCAAATGATTGAAATTTCAGAACAACTGAATAATTTATTGCAGAGTTACAGTAACAAGTTCAATAAGGTGTTGACCCGACTCTAGCCTGAATAAAAGCGGCCACACGGCGTTGCAAAGACCGATAAAGTAAATAAATAAAGTTTAAANGTCTGGCATTGTCCTGCTGAAAAACCAGCCCAGGGCGCTGCAAAAGGAACGGTAGCAAAACAGGTCTTAGGATGTCGCCATCGTACCACTGTGCAGTAAGTGTACCTCTAATAACGACCAAAGGGGTCCGGCTGTCAAAGGAAATGGCACCCCAGATCATAATGCCCTGTTGAGGGCCGGTGTGGCGTGCAATAGTGAAGGCCTCTGCCCTGTGCGTTTCCAAACGCGTCTTCGATGATCGTCAGGACACAGTTGGAAGCGGAATTCGTCGCTAAAGACCTCCCCAGTCGGCATCATTCCAGCCATATCTGTTCAAAACATTTAGGCATACGAAATTTCAAAGCAATCGGATGATTGCTTCTTGGTGCGCCCATTTTTTTGTTATGGAGTGTATATTGATGCGATACAAAACAAAGTTCGCCAATTGTAATTCACACGCATGATCATGCGCGTCACTCGTTGGAGTCGGAAGGTATAAAACAGCGGTTGCAGAATAAATGAAAAAAAAAAGTTTTAATAGGGGGTGTGGTCATCTCTTACAGATATACAGGCCTTGCAACATGATTTTATACTTGAAATGAGGCAGTTTATCATTTCCTGCGGCAATTGGCCTGAATTGTCCTGTGACAATTTCATACCTTCCAACTCCAATGAGTGTAACGCACGATCATGCGAGTGTATTACAATTGTTGAATGGTTATTTGTTTTGTATTATATCACTGTATGTACATATCAAATTTCATTAAAATCGGTCCAGTAGTTCTAGAGATAATCGACCAAGTCTGCAAATTCTCTTCATATCTCACATCAGTGTATTTATTAAAATCACATAATATATGTTTTATATGTCTGAAAATATGAAACTGAAAGAGCGCAAGAAAGTGGGGGGGGGGATACAAGCAGATTTAATGTAACTCACAAAATCCAGAAAATTGTCTCCTGGAACTCCAGTACTGTAATATTAATCTGCTTTACAATATTTATTTTAAACATAGAATATACATTTTATATGCGTAAGACAATGAAGCAGAAACTAAGGAATATATGGGGGAGGGATAAAAACGTATTTAATGCAACTAAAAACATAAAATCTATTCAAATATATAATTGCAAATGAAAAGAAGGTATTAAAATAATATGTAACGTTAGTGTTAGTATTATTAATACGAGAAAAATTCAAATAAAAAGTAATTAACAGCCACTCTGTAAAAGAATTCGTCATCGTCGTCGCCGTCGTTGAACAACCGACCCAATATTTTGGTTTACGACTGCTAATGTTCAACTCCGTATCCGTGTAGTTTTGAACTCAAACCAGAAGACAAGGGAGCTCCAAGATTAAGTATTGGGAGAAATTTGCTTTCGAGGGGACTTTTTGATGGAACTCACCTGCATTTGCGTTACATAGTGAGGAAAATCGCGAAAACCTCCCACGGTTAGCCTGATGGCAAGGGGACTCTAACCCATGAACCATCTACCACTGTGGTCGGTGCAAGCCGAATGCGGAATTCGCAACGACCAGTCATCGCTGGGATTCCAAACCGTTTCACCTCATTAGAAGGCGAACTTCCTATCCCTGAGCCACTACTGCTCTTAAAATTGCAATTCCTAACCCAAATCTGTAAAAAATACGGCTTATAAGATTGTTTGTTCCTTTAAATTGTACGGTCCCTATCATCCTGAGTGCCAGTACTTTTTACAGCATTTTGATCCGTAATTTATTTGATCCGTAAAGTATTTATTTTAGTGGGCTTTCATCTCATGGCCCAACAAGAGTGCTTTAATATTTGACCGACTAATATAAAAGGGCTATAAAATACATCAAAGGGATGAAGATTTACTATAGAATAGGGGCTGAAAATCACATTGAGTGGATGAAACCCACGAAAAACCCACGCGGATTTTTCACATCACTCTGGAAAACAACTAAAAATTATACTACAAACAAACTAGCTAAAGAAGGATTTATTTTATTTATTATTATAAGTTTTATTCGAAGTTTGTTCATTATACAATGACGTAAAAACGATTCCCGAATGTATTCGAAGATCCCAGGGGTAGTTTTAATGTCTGCATTTTAAGACTTTCACTTTCTCAAACTGCTCTACATATTCTGTGGTACCTTTCATTCCACAAATGCTGTGCTTATCAAATAAAGGCGGGGGTAGCTTAATTGGTTGGGCGTTGGACTCGAGTTCGAGAGCACGAAAGCAATGTGAGAGTTTGAATCCAGCCGGCCGAAGAATCCCCGTGTATTAAATGGTGACTGGTACACGTTAAATCTGTGGGAGTCACAAAGTCGTCCAAGTTCCTATAACAAATCAATACCTCAGGGGGAGCCGTGGTGGCTCAGGGGATAAAGCGTTCGCCTTCTAATGAGGAGAACCGGGTTCAGTTCCCAGCAATGGCTGGTCGATACGAATTCCGCACCCGGCTCGCACGGGCCACAGTGCTGACGTAAAATATCCTCAGTGGTAGATGGCCTCAGTGGTCATGGATTAAAGGCCCGTTGCCACCAGGCTAACTGTGGGAGGCTCTCGTGGTCTTCTTCTCCATGTAACGCAAATACGGGTTAGTTTCATCAAAAAGTCCTCCACGAAGGAAAATTTCTCCACGTACTTGATCCAGGAGTTCCCTTGTCTTCTGGATTGGGTTCAAAATTACAAGGCTACGGAGTTGAACATTAGTAGTCGTAAATCCAAGAATCGGATCAACGACGGTTATAAAATAAAATATAGAAAAAAAAATCATATTTACTTCAATATTGAAGGGAAAATTTAATAGGTAATTATGTAGGCAAAAACCCAAAGTGCTTTATTTTCTAGGGGTACCGCTTAAATAAAATGCCTATTTAAGAGCCCCGTTAAGTCTTGCGACAGTTCTGCCAATCGTAAAGCCACAGAACATTGTTCAATTGCAGCTGCTCTAACATTCTTAGTATGTTACACATACTAAATAAGCATTGTTTCGGAAAAATTGATAGCGGTATTCATGTGTTTAGACATAGTTAACTTATTGCACTAAATTCAGAAACAATAAAATTGTAAAGCTGTTCTTTAGAATAAACTGTTCTATATATGAGTAAACATCACAATCTAATTCAGAGACAATCAATCAAAGAATTATTCATCCTTTCATATATGAGTTCTTAAAAAGAATCTGTCTTTTTTTCTTCCCCGTCACTTTCTGTGAGTTAAAAAAAAGACTTTTTCAGTAAAAAATAGATTTAAAAAAATGAATCATAGAACAAAGATTCAGATTCATTCTAAATGAATGAAGTCCGTTTCATCACGAAAAATTCAAGGTATTTTTTTTAATTTTTTGCAGTTAAACAAAAAAAAAAAGCAATTACTAATCCATGATATTAAAAAAGAAATATATTTTCCACTTCCAAAAGACAATTTCTTAAAATAAAAAATTTTTCTTAATAAATAAGTGAGAATTTCATATAGAAACACTCATAAGAAGCAATCAGAAACACTCTTAATTCATAAGAATTCACAAGAAACACTCTAAACTAAAAAAGGGATTTAATAGAATCCAACAAAATTATGCTGTTTACAGCACCAATTTTTAAAGAATTAGCGAAACAATAGAGAAAAGTATATTAGAGATAAACAATTATTGTGTAAGAATTATATTTCTGAACGAAGAAACTGTTAAAATAAAAATGCTAACTTATTAGAGAAATATTTACTAATTAATTAAGACACTATTCATTACCATCTATAGGAATTCAAAAATTGCAATTTCAAATGTTAGTATAATTTACCAAAATAATATTCAGAAATAATTAAACGTTTATGAACTATCAATTTGTCTCGTGTTCATTAATGTATTTTATTTATTTTAAACTTCTGCCAACAGATGGCAGAGCGAATTGTCAGCTATAACTTATTTAAGTTAAAATAATAGCTCTGTCGGGTCGGCTGCCTTTTATACGAAACACAAAGCAGAACACTAAAATTTTGAAGTGACACGATGAGTGACAATGACTAGTTTATTGAGTGAAGTGCATTTAAAGTCATTAAAGTTAAAGATAATCAATATTGATTAATCAAACACTATTATTTATTATCTTAGTGTAGCTTGAATTTTAATTGAAACACATATATACATGATGTTAAATTCTTAACGAAATCGACTGGAAAGTGAAATTATCTTATCACAAAATATTCTCAATCATGCATGCTGTTGAAAAATACATGAAAAAAATAATCAAAAATAAATAAAAATTAAATAAACAGATTTTAATATAAATAAATTGAATTTTTGAAAATTATGCAATGATATGTTCTTATAAATCATTAGTTATCTATATCTATCTTTAATGCGTAAGGCTTTTATAGATTTAAACGTCATTTTTCAGGTAATTATCCAACTAAAAAATTCGATACTTTTTTTTTTTAAATATTATTTTGCATTTTTAAGTAAAAGAGATGTTATTGTTAACGTTATTTATTTATTTTTTTAAAGTTCGCATTTAGGAATATGGATATAGTTATTTATATCATAACTTTAAAAAAAAAGGACGATAAGTTATTTATTTGAAAATAATTGAATTTTTGAATTTATTTTAAATGAAATTGTAAGTATGACTTACTTGTAAGTCATATAAATATAATATGACTTACTTACAATGAAATAGTTAGTTTGCGTCAGTGTAAGAAATGCATAAGCGCGTGTTTGTTTTCTGAGCTAGACCTTTCAATATATAATTTTATTTATTTATTTTATGGAAACATTTTCGTATCATCTGTCGAATGTATTTTAACTATACAAATTTTTTTAAGAAGAAAAAATATGTAGAGGTTTGCCCAGGGGTTGCTGCGAGTTATACCCTTCCATTTAGTCTTAGATTTCTTTTTTTTTTTTAAAGTTTCTTGAGATACGCTGCCCGGCAACTGCCATTACTAGGTGATAATTCTGCCGCAGATCACAATATGCAAATCTATTTTCTTCATTTAGTCATAAAAAGAGGAAAAAGAAAAATATTTCATATTTTAGGTTTATAAAGATAAAATACTCATGCTTGTTTCAAAACGTTTTAATGTTATTTAATTTGTTGTTAAAATTGCAGAATAACGAAAATCAGCTCTCTATCAATGTAAATAGGATTCAAGAGATTTATTGTGCTTTTTAAAATGCCACGTTCTTTAAAAAAAAATTACGCTGAATCTTATGGTAGGTACACAAAATATAATTTCGTGAGGAAACTGAAAACAATTTTCTTTGAGAGACATTTTAAATATGGTTAAATGCAATACAGTCTAACCCCGCTATAGTGAACGTTCAAGGGACCGAAATTTCGGTTCAGTATAACCGAGAGTTCACTATATCCGTACTGCAAACCATTTTAACAAATTTTTCGAAACTGCTCCCTTTTATTACACATTATTTAGATAAATGACCAAAAAAAAGAAATACAAAAATGATTTAAACAAAATGATGTAACAAAAATGTGTTAACTTTTATTTTTTATTACTCTTCGTCTTGCGCACAAAAAATGTAGGGATGGCCTTTATTTAGGGATGGGTAACTGAGATAGATGAAGCAAACTAGAAAAAGATGTTTATGGCTACATTCCTCTCAATAGACGATTTTAAAAATCGGTATATGTAATTTATATAGAAATTTCAAACTTACCAAAAAATTAAGAAGAAAAATCAGCCGAAGAAGTTAAAAAGTTCATAATATCTAATTTCCTCTCTTCTTTTGGTTCACTATATCCAGAAAACATAATATTATACGTGTATAGCAAGGCACGGGAGCGAACATTTCGTGCACTTTATCCGGGTGTTCACTATAAACTATGTTCACTATAACGGGGTTTGACAGAAATGAAGTACTAAATTTATTTAATTAATTATTTTACTTAAAACTGAGCATTGATAATACACTAACAAAGAATATACATAAAAATATAGCAGAAAATGCAAATCATATAATTATTGTTGAGATTTCAATAGTCTCAACATTTATTCACCATCTTCATTTCATGCATGTATTTATAAAATGCTGTTAACTACCACATTTTTGGTGTTACTACAGAGAAAAAAAAAACGAAATAAATAACATTTTATAACTAAGAAAATTTATTTTTGAATACCATAAATAATCATCACAAATTTATTAGAAATAATCATCACAAATGAAAAATTTTAAAAACAATTAAAAATCTCAGTTCGAAGGTAATGAATCGTAATAAATAATATATCAATGAAGAAAATCTTTTTTCAGCCCTGTTTTTGCAAATTGAATAATTATCGCAAATTATGTAATAAAATTGAAATGAAATAGTTATGTAAAAATTAAAAATTAAAGTAGAATAATTATGCAATAAAATATTTCATTTNCTTCTTTTGGTTCACTATATCCAGAAAACATAATATTATACGTGTATAGCAAGGCACGGGAGCGAACATTTCGTTCACTTTATCCGGGTGTTCACTATAAACTATGTTCACTATAACGGGGTTTGACAGAAATGAAGTCCTGAATTTGTTTAATTAATTATTTTACTTAAAACTGAGCATTGATAATGCGCTAATAAAAAATATACATAAGAATGTAGCAGAAAATGCAAATCATATAATTATTGTCGAGATTTCAATCGTCTCAACATTTATTCACCATCTTTATTTCACGCATGTATTTATAAAATGCTGTTAACTACCACATTTTTGGTGTTACTACGGAGGAAAAAAAAACGAAATAAATAACATTTTATAACTAAGAAAATTTATTTTTGAATACCCATGCAAATAAATTAAATAATCATCACAAATTTATTAGCTTGAATGAAAAATTTTAAAAAACAATTAAAAATCTCAGTTTGAAAGTAATGAATCGTAAATCGAAAATAAATAATATATCAATGAAGAAAATATTTTTTTAGCCCTGTTTTTGCAAATTGAATAACTATCGCAAATTATGTAATAAAATTGAAATGAAATAACTATGTAAAAAAAAAATTAAAGTAGAATAATTATGCAATAAAATATTTTATTTTATTTAATAATTTTATTTTATTTAATAACTGTCGTTAAACTGCCGACCCAATTATGGGTTTACGACTACTTATGTTCAACTACGTAGCTTTGTAATTTTGAACCAAGTTCTGAAGACAAGGGAACTCCTGGATCAAGTATTGGGGGAAATTTGCCTTCGTGGAGAATTTTTTGATGAAACTAACCCGCATTTGCGTCACGTGGAGAGGAAGATCACGAGAGCCTCCTTCGGTTAGCCTAACGGCAAGGGGATTCTTACCCATGATCTGCCTACCGCTGTGGTCAGTTGCAAGCCGGATGCGGAATTCGAATCAACCAGTCTTCGCTGGGTTTCGAAAAAAAAATCCTATTTCTCAAATCGAAAGTTATGATGAGTAAAGCGATAAAAATAAATAAAATCGTCAGTGAGTTTTTAATCTTGGACACAGCACGAAATACGTGCTTACGAAAATGGACACAACTCAAAATGCCTGTTTATGAAAATGGACACAGCTTTAAGAATAAGAACTTGATTTTTAGATAAGATAGATTTGATATTAAGAACATAGTATTTGATTTCGTTTTTCAAATTTCTTTCATGGATACTTTTCTTTTTTAAAAGAATAAACTAAGGAATTAAAATAAATTCGTTAAGTATTATCGTCCATTTGCATGAACCAATTAGAACATTTCATAAAATTATTCTTTTTTTTAAAGACTTTAAAAGTCAAAAGTTGGGGCTAATTCCCGAAGTACGGGAATTAGCCCCGTAATGATTATGCTTAGTGTTTAAATTAGTAAGTAAAAATGTTACATTAGTAAGTATTTATTTAAGTAATAAAACTTGCAAATTTGCAATTAAAAATTGATAAAAACTGAAAAAAACCCTTTTTCCATTTTTATAAACATGCATTTTAAGCTATGTCTATTTTTTTTTAACTGTGAACATTTTCGCAAAAACGCATTTCAAATTGCGTTCGGATTTAAAAACTCACCAACGACTTGTTAATTACTGAAAATTATCGTTGCCCACGCTTGTATATGAACTTAATTTTATTTATTAATTATTACAAATTAATTTATTTAAGTAATAAATTTTGAAAATTTGCATTTAAAAATGGAATTTATGAAATCGAAGGTCAAGATGAGTAAATTGTTTATTTAACTAGGTGATTTATAAATATATATTTTTTAAATACAGCTGAAAACAAAGAGCTTTTACTTACTTTTAATTCAATGCATTAATGAATTTTGTACCAAGGGTGCAAACATTTCAAAAAAAAATTATATATATATTATATATCTTTATAAAAATATAAAGATATGTATATATATCTTTATATTTTTCTTACTAGGTTAATGTATGCTTTTCTGAATTATGTTAGTCAGTTTTTAGTGTGTCATCAAGAAATATTTTACGATTTTTTTAAAAAAAGAACATTTTGTCTGGAAAAATCAACTTTGAACTCCAAAAGAAAGCTGACATTAAAAGGAAGATATCTGCAGCTTTCTTCACTCTCTCTTTCTTCGAATAGAGGTTACCATGGAAACGGATTGAAGAAGAGAAAGAGGATTCGAATATGACCTTGAGCGCTTGGATAAAGAACGACGTATTGCACTTGCCCAGGTTGTGAATGAGAATTGCTTCATTATTCATAATAATGATAACGATGCTAGAAAGATGTAAATAATTGTATTAAAATAATGTATAGTTATAAGCTTATTACCATTATGCAGTAATTTTACACGATGTTTCAATAGAACAATATAATATTAAAAACCATAATATTAACCTTAATACTAAATTTTTTCTAGTAATACTTATATGAAAATACACTTAATTATAGGACAGCTGTATAAAAACTAAAACAAGTTTCTTTTAGAGCAAATATTTTACCTAATGAGAGTAATAAAATTAAAGTTTCATCGATTTAAAAAATAAAAGAAGGGCTTTTTTTCTTAATGAAACAAATTATTATCATTGCTGCATATGTGTCTATGCACTTGTTGATATGAAAATATTAATGACAATTTAAAAATACCATTGATCAAAAAAGTTAAAATCTCCATTTCAAATAATAATTATAAACGCAGTTTGATCTAAATTATTTTTGTAATACCAGTTAGTATATGTATTATTCAGGTGAGCTTATTTATCGAAAATGAAAACCTTCGTTCAAGCAATCTGCACACTGAATCATTGAGAAATTATACTAATATTCACAGCGATAATTTATTTTAAATAAATTAAGATTTTTACGTTAAAATATATTTTATTTTGTAACCGTCGTTGAACAGCCAACCCATTTTTCTTGGGTTTACGACTACTAATGTTCAACTCCGTAACCTTGCAATTTAGAACCCAGTCCAGAAGACAAGGAAACTCCTGGATCAAGTAGTAGGAGAAATTTTCCTCCCTGGAGGACTTTTTGATTTAACTTACCCACTTTTGTGTTACATGGCAAGGAAAATCACGAAAACCTCCCATGGTCAGCTTGACGGTAAAGGGACTCTAACCCATGATCCTCCTAGCACTGAGGATATTTCACGACAACACTGCGGTCAGCGCAACCCGGATTCGGAATTCGTATCGACCAGCCATCGCTGGGATTCGAACACGCTGGGATCAAATTTTATAGAAAACAATCGTTTGTTTATGTATTAACATTAAAATGTCTTCTGACTCCCAGCCACTAAATATAGGAATCGAAATTACTTGATAGTTCATCAAAATTTACTTCTGTAATGCTTGGTTCTTCTTTAGAATTATGTCTAGTTATATTTTATCATACTTATGTGATGATGGAATTTGTTAGAATGATGTAAGATCAGGTGCAAATGTGTGAGGGACATTCCTTCCAACAAAAATAAGAAGCTTTTAACTTGATAATAAACATATGCCCATAATAAACAGCAAAAGCTTTTAACTTTAATTAGCATTAAGGAAAAAATTAAACAAATCGACTTTAATTTGTGTGTCTTAAGTCTTGTTAGCATAAACCAACTGGTTGAGTGGTTGATTTATCAGATTAACTGTCATGTTCAAAATAAATAGGCTTTCCTATGTTATCTTTTCGTTTACAGTGATTTTAAGAAGAAACTAATAACTTTAAATTTAATACGATTATTTTTTTACTTGTGATTTTATGAAGAAACTACTAAACTTTAAATTTATAACAGTTATTTTTATTGCTTATAATTTTATGAAAAAACGCGTACCTTCAAATTTATTAAAATTATTTTTATTACTTATAATTTTATGAAGAAATTAAACTTTAAATTTACACTAATTGTTTGTATAACTTATGATTTTGTGAAGAAACTACTAAATTTAAAAATTATTTTTATTACTTATGATTTTATTATGATATCAAAACAAACTTATAATGAAGTTTTAAGGCGTTAAAATACCAAAGGGAAGACTACCATTAAAATTAAAATATTCGTCATATTTGAGAAAAAGAAATTAAGAATAGTTTGTTCGGAATAAATAATTATTTATCGCAGAATAATTTCTTTATAAAAAATGGATATAGAATATTGATTTTGATTTTTATAAAAAAAATTTTGCCAACGTTTTATTTTAGTTGAATAAGAGCTCCTTGCAGTGATTAGCCGTTATGTCATCACTAATGTCTAATCACAACGGCTAATCACTAATCCAGTATTAGCCGTTTATGTTACCACTAAAGAGTTGAAATCAGTTTTTCTATAGAATATCAGTAATTCTATATTCTATAGAGTAATGTACATTAACAAGAGTGATCCGTTAAATTGTCAAAATTCATTTATCAAATCACCAAAGTTATCAGCAAACAGCCTAGATAATCAGCATCTACTAGGCACTCGTTAAGAAGACGTTTGTGTGGAGAGTGTTATGTCAACCTTCATCTATGAAAATATACCACTTGATAGAATCGAGTTAACATGTCTTATATACTAATGAATTGGAATTGTATTTTTGTAGTAGTGGTAGACACACTACAGTACTCCCCCACCAGAATTATATCTGTGACAGAATTCAATGAAAGTATACCATTAGTTGATTTATTACTGCTTTGTGAGAAACCGGGAGAGCGATATTAAGATCACCGTACTTTTGCTGATTGTGAGAACTGTATTAAGTTCAGGGTCATGATTGCTCCTATGTTGCCATTAGCAGTAGCGTGTATGCAGGCCGACGTTGAGTGTGATCGAGACTGAGTAGCAACAGCGAGTGGAGGTGTATAATGTCGCAGTCTCAAGTAGAAAGTCAACTGCTCAATGTGGAAGTAGGCGTGTTCAAATCGAAGTGGGAGTTTCTGTCAAGGCAGGCTTGTTTACATCACGTCCGGGTCACCAATGTAGGGAGAGTGTTATCGACAATGTCAACCTTCATCTATGAAAAGAAACCCCCTTCATAGAATCGAGTTAACAAGTTTTATAAACTAGTGAATTGGAATTGTATTTATGTAGTGGTATATACACTACACGCTATACTACGGGAGAAACTGTACATCACAAATTCTGTTTCACCTCCATAACTAATTTAAAATTTAAAGTACAAAAAAAAGTGAGTTACGGCAAACCATGAGTAAGCCATGAAGTCTCAATTGCCGAGGAAAAAAAAATTTAAATATATCAAAATGCAAGCAAATTGGAAGAGAACTTCCTGACTGCGTATATTTAAGTATATTTTCGTTTGATCTTTCGGACCTTTCTTTTCATTACTTGAAACTCAATTGCTTACTCTGGATTTGTCCCGCAGTTGACTGATCATTAAGACACGGTTCCCAGCAGATCACCGAAGTCAAGCATCACTGGCTGCGGTCATTTTGCGGGTGGGTGACCACTTGGATTAGTCTGCGTAAGGACCAAGGGTGTACGGTACGGGGTCCTCGCTAAACTGTTCTACCGTAAAGTGTTCGACTTCACGTGTAGGTCGTCGGGGAACCATCTCCTCCGCAGAGGATCAAAATTGTGATGGCATGTCTTCAGATCATCCTCAGGGATGTTTCTCAGACCGTCGCCAACAGCCCATTGTGTAGCTCAAGCGTGACGTAAATGAACTACAACAAAAGCAACAACTACTCTGGATATGACTGAACTCTCTTTTTCTATACTTTAAGTTTTAAATAATTTATGCGAGAGTAAAGAATTTGTTATGAAAAGTTTCTAACAAATGCGTCCTCATTTGTTAGCAGCGTTTTTGCACGCTTAATTTCAAATAATGTTATCTACTTATTTTTATTTTGCATTTAAAAAATCATGTTACTACAGTCAAACAATCAACACATTAGTTGCGGAATCAATCCTCAATCACTTAAAAAACTATAATTTCAAAGAAGTAAACGATAAAAAATCATGGAAATTAACATTTTGTTTTTAAATAAATAAATATTACTTGATTAAAGATTTTATTTGCTTCAAAAATTTATAGATTGGAAATAATAGTCGACGTGTTTCAAGCACTCAAAAACAGCCGCCCAGTTTCAAGACTTGTCAGACGTGAATGAGAAGAGGCAAAAGTGATTTGAAATATAAGACGCAAAGTTGATAACGGAAAATGGTAGAATAAAGGTGAGAGAAACTAGTAAAAGCCTCCAACCGCATGGAAATGCATTTTGCAATGATTTTCCGTCTCGGACACTGTGGTTTTTCTAGTTCGGTTTTTTTTTTAAATCTTTCTCTCTTTTCTACGATGGTTAATCGACTACCTTTATTTTTCCTTTTTTTCGGCAACATTGCGTTTTATATTTCAAATCACCTTTGTTTCTTCTCATTCACATCTGGCAAGTCTTGAAAATTGGCGCTTGTTTTCGAGAGCTGAATCATGTCGACTGTTATTTCCAGTTTGTATGTTCTTACTCTAACTAATTTACTCTTCTTTTTTTAGGGGAAACTAATCAGAAAGTCTAGGAATCCAAAAATGTTCGAGATTTCTAATCATGCTTCACAATTTCTGCATAGCTCACATTTGGAAAATTTTTCCTCTTATTTTTTATATAACCGTTGTTAAACAGCCGACCCGATTTTTTGGGTTTACGACTAATAATGTTCAACTCCGTAGCCTCGTAATTTTGTACTCAATTCAGAAGACAAGGGAACTCAAGTATTGGGAGAAATTTGACTTCGTGGAGGACGTTTTGATGGAACTAACCCGCATTTGCGTTACATGGAGACGAAAAACACGACAACCTCCCACGGTTGGCCTGACGGCAACGGGACTCTAACCCATGATCCGTTTACCATGATATTTCACTTCAGCACTGTGGTCGGCGCAAGCTGGATGCGGATTCGATACAATCAGCCATCGCTGGGGATTCGAACCCGGTACAGCTTTCGAGTGTTAACAGCAACAATTACTCTCATTTTTTTTCATGGGTAATCAAATTAAAGAGTCTAGCCAACATAAGTAAGCACAAGCACGCCAACATATGTAAGTAACCCAAAAATATTCCAGACGACTCCTATTCATATTTCACACTTTCTCTATAACCCATGCTCGCTAGATCACTATATTTGTTATTAAAAAATAATAATAATTTCCCGCTTAGTTGAGTCTGACATTTATAGTTGGTGTGATTTAATTCGCGAGAAATCATGAGTCATTCTTCTTCCTAACCTAGTTGATCTGCGGATAAACTAGGCAATCTAGCAGCAACAATTATTCTCCTTTTTTTTAATGGAATCTAATCAAAGAGTCTAGCCAACATACGTAAGCACGCCAACATAAGTAAGTAACCCATAAATATTCCAATCGACTCCGATTCATACTTCCATAATTTCTCTATAATCAACATTTGCGAGATCACCATATTTGTCAAAAAATAAATAAATAAATAAAATAACTTCCCGCTTAGTTGAGTCTGATTTTATTTTTGGTGTGTATCAAACCTTAAGAAATCATGAGTCATTTCTTTTCACATCTTCACAATCAATTTTTCTTTCTCCCATATTCTCATGAATAATTGTATACACTATCTTTTATTGAAATGGAGTCTCCCGATTATTCTCGTCATTCTTTTTCTTCTTTTTTTCGTTGTAGAGTTTACATTTTTGACACTTGCCAGATGCAAACAGTCCTTTTTTTCAACACCTCTTCTCAGAGCATTGCCTTTGTGCTATGAATCAACGCCGATATCTGGCTTGGATGTAAATAGCCTCGTAAAATAAATAGTAGTAATTCCTGGTATTCATTAATAATCGACGTTGTTTTACCTAAAACAACGTCAAGCATGCGTAAAAGTTTGTTTATGAAATAAATCTATTTAATCAAATTATACTGATTCTGACTGAGTTAACAAATTTGACTGTAATCATTTCTTTAATTTTTAACACGAAACAAAAAAACGCCTAATTTATACCTACTTCTACCATAGCCAGTCAAATGACCTGACTTTATGTTGAATTGTTTGAATGAATGTATGAAATATGGATGTTAGAAAAGAAATAAACTGAAAAAACTTATTATCATTAACAAAATTGTATATTGCCAATTTTTATGTATTACAAACACAAAGAATAGGAATTTTTAATCCATTGTATATTTTCCCCAAACATATTTATTCTAATTATTATTGTTTCTATAATTCTTATAATTATTCTTGTAATTAATATTATTTCTTATAAGAACTTGTGCTGTCTCGATTGTTTCGACATTTTTCTGGGTGAAAACTAACAGTTAGTTAGAAATGAAGTAAAGCTATCAAAATAAAATATAAGCTACTTAACAAAACCATTAGTTTTTTTTCACTTTTTCTTACACAAAAATGCCAAACTAAAATTTTAGGTACTTTCTTGAAATTTGAATATAGAGTTATTCTGATTGAACTCACTACGCAACAGTTTTTGCAGAAATGTGCAACTAATCGAATGCAATACGTTGAACACGCATTACATCGTCATTTCTAATCCGATAAACTTATAAAGCAGGGGTTTCCAACTGGCGGCCCGGGGGCCGCATCCGCCCCGCGAAGCCTTTTTTTGTCGCCCGCGAACTAAAATATATTAGTTGTCATTTTTTTTAGGTTAATTTTCGTAAAAAAAACTAGATGGTAAAAACTCCACTTTTCTCGTTAATGAAAATCTAATTTCTTCGTTTCTGTAAAATTTAACATACCAACGGTGCAAAAAAATTTATTTCTCAAGTTTTGCATCCAAGAAAATATTTATTCAAACACAAAAATATGTTGCTCCTTCTTATTTTATTTATTTTTTTGTATTTTGTGAATATAATTTAGCATGTGCGTATCAGAAATTTTTTCGAAGAAATTTTCCGATTAAACTTTTTGAAACCACTCATTTTGGACGAAAATATTTACACAATATCCT
>NC_092215.1:5161902-5172108 GCF_043381705.1 Parasteatoda tepidariorum
ATTTTGGACGAAAATATTTACACACACATTTGTAAATTTTAAATTTAAAATGTAAATATCTATTCTCTGGTGGTTGCAGCAGACAAACCTCAATTTTGTCATTGAACATTTTATGTGTTACTATGTAAGTTTTAATACTAACCTTTTTAAAGTTTTATATCTTAACAATTAGATATCTGTTGCAATTGTTTAATACATAGGTGCACATTAAAGTTATTGTAGCCCGAATTTTTATTATTTATTTAATATTTTTAAAAATATTATTAATAACAATTAAATAATTTTAAAAATCTACTTCTTATTTTAATTTGTAATTTAATACTTTTGCTTTGTACAACTTGGTAAAAATCTGACAGTAATATTTAATGTTCCTTCAAACATAAAGGAGTCCTACATAAAATTTTGATAGAGTTGCGGCCCGCCATTTGATTTGCGTTTTTTATTGTGGCCCCCGGCTCCATGTAAGTTGGAAACCCCTGTTATAAAGCAATAAATTGTTCTCCCGATCAAATGACCGGTTGTGGTAGAAATATGTAAACGGCAAGTATTATTCGAAACAAACAAAATACAAAAAAATGATAATAATAGAATATTAGCTGTATATAATTGTTAGAAAAAGTCATGACGTCAAACTTGCAGAAACGATAAGATGATAAGAGCATTTTCAATGCAAAAAATCTTAAACGGTCATTTGACCAGTTATGGTATGTTTAGTATTAAACAGGTTTAAAAATAATAATAAGAAGAAGAAGAATTTCAAGTCAAATTGAGCTAGTTAATACAAAAGATCGGAAAAAATTTTCACAATTGAAAAATTTAAATAAAAGAGGAAAGAATTTAGTCAGTAAATAAGTCCGCAGAATTTTGTCGATCTAAAAAAAAAAATAAAGAATAAAAAATAAATTGCTTTTACACAAATTGGTTCACGGTTTCTAAGATAGCCCCATGAAATATAAATATTATTTATAACTATGCACAGCAAACCTGTATTGCATGTGACAAAGAAAAGAGAAAAAAATTGAATAAATTTAATTTTTTTTAAATGAATATGGAGATTTAAAATACTTTATAGAAGTGTTTTTGAGAGGAAAAAAAACACGATTTTTATGTCGGTAATAAGATGTTTCTGTGTAATTGTTCAGTTATCTAATGTAATATCTGGAAACTCGTCGAGTAACTATCCGGAAACGATAATGAGAAACAGCTTAACGTGCATACTTCAACTCTGAAAAATTATGAATTATCACTATATTGATATATTCTCTAACCTTCAAAAGTAACTATTTAAATATCTACAGTATTGTAATTCACTTTCTGTACAATAACTTTGAGCATCACACGTTTGCCAAGTTAAATCTTAATACAGTCAAATTTCGCTATAGTGAACCTTCAAGGGTTCACTATAACCGAGACTTCAATATATCCGTTTTGCAAGTAATTTTAACTAATGGGTCAAAACTTCTCCCTTTTATTACACATTATTTAAATAAATGACCCATAAAATGAAATATAAAAATGACTGAAAAATAATACGTAGTATCAAAAAAATGTGTTAACTTATATTTTTCATTGCTCTTCATCTTGCATACAAAAAAAATTAGTAATCTTTAGCTGATGAGCAATCCTCAACATCAGATATGGAAACACTTTTCCCAACTCTCCGATCATTTTTCCTGAAATTATGTTATTCCGCTTTTTAAACCCGTCTAACCAGCCATTCGAGCACATAAAAGTTGTCTCACCAAATCGCTTAGCAAATTTATCGGCTTTGACTTGTAGCATTTATTATATTATAACCGTCGTTGAACAGCCGGCCCAATTTCATGGGTTTACGACTACTAATGTTCAACTCCGTATCCTTGTAATTTTGAACCAATCCAGAAGACAAGGAAATTCCAGGATCAGTACCCCCAGAGGTATTGATTTGTTATGGGAACATGGAGGACTTTGAGACTCGACAGATTTAACGTGCATCAGTCACCATTTACTACACGGGGAGTCTTCGGCCGGCGGGGATCAAACCCACGACCTCTTGGACATGAGCCCAGCACCCTACCGACCAGGCTATCCCGGCCTGACTTGTAGCATTTGTCCAGATACTGGAAGATTGCGGCTTCTTTGAATGCTAAACCAATTCAATAATGCTATTCAATAATGAAGCAAACAAGAAAAAATGCCTGTTGCTGCATTCCACGCTATAAATGGTTTTAAAAATCGGTATATGTATTTATTTTGAAGTAGAAATTTCGAAATTATTACAAAAAATGAAGAAAATCATTCGAAGACATAAAAAATTTCATTATGTACAACTTTTTTTTTTTTTTTTGTTCACTATATCTACAAAAAACATTATATGTGGCAGCGAACATTTCGTACACTATATCCGAGAGTTCACTATAAACCGTGTTCACTATAGCGGGGTCTGACTGCAGTTAATTGTACCAAATAAAACAGTAATAGTTTTGAGTATTTTACAGAATTATTGCCTTTTTAAATGCAAGAAAATTACTGATTTTTAATCTTCTGAGAAAAACATAAGTGCTGGTGTTAAAAATAGTCATCTCAGATATAGGTTTGAAACTATAAGGAGAACGTGTATTTACATCTTAATCTTATCAGAACTCGTGTTTGCCAACAAACTGTTAAATATAGTAGATCTACCAGAAACCATCGCCGAACTGTGTTTTTATGCCAGTAACTTGGCATAGATGCGCAGCGAAGTAATCCGTCTTATTACTTAAGTAGATAACATTTGAAATAAATGGAGAAAACTTTGCGGGAGACGCATTTGAATACTTGAATATATGACTAAACAGATTTTTTTTTCGTATAACATGTTTAATTAACAAATAGTTTCTGGTAGAAGTGCTTATATTACAAATATTATCACACAAATAGCTTAATATATATTATTAACTTATTGATATATATTAACTTATTGATATATATATTGATATATTATTAATATATATTATTAACTTATTGATTTTCTATATGATAGATGAACTCTTTTAACACGAATTTCAAAGCAATCTGGGTATTGAGTTGGCAAGATTTAGTGACAAAGAGAAATGTTCTGGAGAAGGCTAAAGCCCACACCGGGCTGTCGTACCAATGAGAATTGATTTCCCGGAAAAAATGCTTGCTTTAAACAAACTTTTGCTCAAATTACACAAACTTTAAACATAATTAATAGCATGAATATGAATAGTTATTTAAAAAATATCTCAATGATACAAAATTTCAGATTTTTAATTCAATTATTTGTTCTCTAAGAATGAATGGATTGTTCTTAAATACAGACGAAAAACCACGATTCTCATGTAGACAATAATATGTTTTTACGTACTGCCTTGATAGTTTTTATCGAGAAAAATTTCCAGCATCAAACTGTAGATAATACTATGGTACAGTTTGACATAATTTTTTTTAATTAAAAAAAATGTAGTTATTATTAAAATATCCAAAAAAATTTGATTTGTCTCAGAATATCAGTACTGGACTTCCACAACCGAATTTTCCACAACTGAATTTCCCACAATTTTGACTTATCACTTTCAATCAGTATTTTTGTTAATTTTAGAATATCAGTTACATCATTATTCCAAGAAATCGCAAATATATTCAAGCAAAAATATAATTTCGTTCAATTCTAATTTCGACCCCATCACAAAAAGACTGAAATCTATGTCATCAGATGTTTTAGCATTTCTGCATGTTTTTGGCACTTAGTCCACCCAAAGAAAAAAAATTCTTGTATAGTCAGAGGATTTAAAATGATTTTTATATAATTAAACCCAAATCTCTGTAATGAAGAACTGGATACTGCATTTGCAGAATTCAAGTTTATGTTCTCTTCACTAACACATCGACTTAGATGCTACACAGTAAAAAAAAAAAATTATGTATCTAAACACGAAAGTGGTTCTCAACTATTCCAAAAAACAAGAATAGTTTCTGGTGTAGATAACTTCTAGAATATTCTTTTACACTACTTGGTGTAAAGTTATCTCCACAATATTTGTTATTCAGTAATACTAAAATTTATAATAACAGTCAGACTTGATACACATAAGAATCAAAAAAATTAGTTTTAAGGGACAATATAAAGTAAGAATCAGTATTTTATCAGTAATTAGTTTCTAAATCAAACATACGCATAGCACAGAGAGAACTCGAAGTAGGCTTAACAGAGCAGAAGAGGATAGAAATTATGAAGTGTAGAATTATTATTTAAGTATTAGAAATTATAAAAGTGACTTAAAATTAAAAATATAAATACCTTTATTACGCAACTAAAAGCATACATACATGGTATAATGACGAACTTTAGTTTTTGAAGATGAAAAGCAGACAACAACAAGCACTCGCTTGCTCGTAATGGATTCGAAACATTCGACAATGTCCGAAACGGGGCAGTATTGGAGTTTTCGGAAACAAAAATATTTAACGTGAAGGCGCGTGATTTAAGTATAAACCTTTTGCATTTGAGGTGTTTAGAGCTTTCATACGTCATTTAAATTGAATACGAAAGCTCGATTTGGGGATAATTTGAAAAAAAGTGTTCCTTGTTATAATTTTTTGAGAGTTGTTCAACATCAAATTTGGAGAGTTATTACACCACAGTGTAGTGTTTTTACACTATGTGTTCAGTGTGTTACAATGTGTAGTGTTTTTACAATTTACAGTGTGTTTTTGCAGTCTTTTTTATTGTTTTTACAATTTAGCTGTGAAGAGTGTTGATCGAGTTTCTCAAATTTGCAGCAGATAATAATATTTTGTACTATTCTAAGTTTTCAGTTTCTACATTTATTTGTGATTTTTATTACTGAAAATTTTCTTTAAACTACATCTGTTAAAATTTAAAAAAATGTTCAGATTTTTTTCCTGAAAATAGAGGAGGAAAAACTATTATTATCGATTAATATCTATTAAAAACTATTATTAGCACCTTAAATATTACCTCACATTATTAGCACCTATTATTAGCACTAGAACTGAAATTTCATGCTCTGCTAATATGCATAAAAAATTATGATGATGTTCGCAATATGAAACTGTTCTAAAGTTCATTCTTAGTTTTGGGGTAAAAAAAGGCAAACTCATGTTCTTAGGCTATCTTTAGAACCGAAGAACAGATGAGGAGTTGGTATACTGATTTCTTCACCTAATAAATTTTGTCGTTTCCAGGTAATAATTCGGTCAAAACACTATTTTTGCTGCATCAACTTCGAATAAAATTTTAGACGAAGTTAAAAATCTTTTCTAAATAGATTTTTTTTTTAAAAAGGAGAAAATTAAAAAAATTAAATACCAAATTCTAATATGAATTACTAGTATAAATAAAGAATATAACTGTGGCATTCTATAAAAACAAAGGAATTTCCGATGAAGTCTAAAGTGAAAAATCTTTCGAAAAAAAAGCCAATTTTTTTTTATTTTTTAAAGGAAAAATTAATAACCAGAAGTCAAATTCTAGTGTAAAGTGCTAGCATTAATAAAATATCTCGCTTTGTCTATTTCAAATGCAAGTTATGCTGAAAAAAAAAGTTTATAAAGAAATAAAGCCATGTTGAGAAAAAGTATGGTCAAAAATACCAGAATGTGGTAAAATTTACCGTGTTCCTGGCTTTATGGGAACACCAAAAAGCGCGGTAATTTTTACCGAAGTGCTTCGGTAATGATTCTGGTAAAATTAACAATTAAATATGGTTTTATAACGTGCGACAAAATTTGGAAATTGTGGCAAGATTGGTAATTTATCATGACAGCGTAGAGCATGGCATAAAAATCATTTATTTAAATCATTTACGGTCAAGGCGTCTGGCATGTCTTGAAAATGTGCGCCTATTTTTGAGAGCTTGAAACATATCGACTGTTATTTCAAATTTGCCCATTTTTGTAGCGAATAAAGTTTTTAATCAAGTAATGTATATCAGCTAATAATTTTAAGAAAAATGTACACTGTAAATTATTTAGCTCATATTCATCAATTATTTTTAATATCACTTGCATGGAAAAACACTTGTTTGTTTACAATATAATATTTATTAATAATAATAAACTTAATCTCTTCGATAAATACATCTTACACAATCCAGGCAGCTCTAAATTAAATAAATCTCTTAACAAATTAACAAACAGAGACGTTTGCAAACATTTCCGATTTAAATATTTACGCAAATAAGCTCTCCAAAAATGGAAGAACTCTTACTTTGAGCATGTCTGAGTCAGAGATTTGTGTTGAAATCTTCCGACACCATATATGGTTTCTTCCTCTTTTATTTATCAATATTGTCAACGTTATTTCCGCCTATGTTTTTGTTCAATTTATTGTTGTGAAAAGATGCAACTTTTAGTATTTGTTATTGAAGTGTGAAATTCATTTTTATATTGTTTAAAATCGTCTGTTTTCTAATCTATCGTCTGTTTTCCGCAAAAGAACTTGTTTCACTTTCACATTTATTCTACGGATCGTTTTAAAAAGAATTATGGAAAATTTGAATGAATTAGACGCAATGTTTTTCTATTTAATTAGAAAATGCATCATTGTTTAAAGCATCGCTTGAACAGAACATTAAACAATAGAACATTAAACAAATAGTTTTTATAATTTTTTCGTAAAAAAATATTTTTTAGATAATAAAAACAATATTTTAGAATTTTTTCTCTTATTTTTCTCCTTTTTTTCAATATTTAAATTATACGTCTAGGTTTTGTTTTTTACGATTTGACATGGAAAAACGGCTCCGTTTGATTGCTTTAAATATTAATTAAAGCTTTGTTTGTTTATATATTCTGTCTCGCTGAAAATAATTGATTTTACTTAAAAACGGAACTAGACACTGTAGAAAAAATTCCAAATCAAATTACAATGAAAAGAATCGGCCCTTAGGGTGCTGGTACTTTTTACCGGAAAATGTTGGGGAACAAAAAATGTAATACACCTTAATTTTTCAGTGATAATTCTAGTAAAAAAATCACCGAATCACTATAATTACATAAATATTTAAAATGTATCGCGTATTAGAAAATCATTTTTGTTAATTTAACCGAAATCACGACCAAAGAGCTTCGTTAAAAATTCTAGCTTCTTGATGTTCCCAACGAACCAGAAGCACTGTCGATTTTACCATATTCATATAGTTTAGACCATACTTTTTTTTCCACCGCAAATGTCGTTAACATGTAGTTAAAATTCTAAAAACATAGTTTTTACTACTACAACGTAATTTCCGAACTGAAAGTATATGTTTATGTAATTTAATGCACATTGTTAGAAATTTCTAGTAAAAAAATGGTTAAATAAAAATTTATTTAATTGTTATTTTATCATATTTAAACAAGACAGTCAAATAACTATAAATTAGACGGTATTCAATATGTTACCTGTGAGAAAAACCGTTTAGTAAGTGCTTTCTTCAAATAAAAACAGCCAGAATTTTATCGCACCAGATAAGCTCACCTAATGAAGCCACTTAGCTCTTTGCAACTGCGTAGTTCTTATAGCCAAGACGGGTCAGTCTCAAGGACGACGGAAGCCGGTGTTCGAGTCCAAGCGTTGACACCGCGATACTTTCTCCTTTCCCTTCAGCAGACGAAGAGTTTCCCGCGTCCTGCATTCTTCAATGCCTATTACGTAGCAAAAAGTTTAGTTCCAACGCTCAGTTAAATCATTTTTTACGGTTTTGAAACTATGCTAGTTGTAAATGGTTAAAAAACCGTATAATTTCGTATTCAAGGTATATAATCTTATTACAGTTAAACCCCGTTATAGTGAACGTGGTTTATAGTGAACTCCCGTATATAGTGAACGAAATGTTCGCTCCCGTGCCTTGCTACACATATATAATATTATTTTTTGTGGATATAGTAAACAATAAGAAGACAGGAAATTGGATATTATGAACTTTTTTCTGTCTACTGATTCTTTTTCTTCATTTTTTGGTAATTTTGAAATTTCTACATAAAATACGTATAGCGATTTTTAAAACCATCTATTGAGTGCAATGTAGCATAAATTTTTTATACGCAAGAGGGAGAGTAATAAAAAAATAAAAGTTAACGCATTTTTTGTTACTACATATTGTTTTTTAATCATTTTTGTAATTCGTTTTATTGGTGATTTATTTAAATAATGCGTAATAAAAGGGAGCAGTTCGGAAAAATTAGTTAAAACTGTTTGCAGTACGGATGTAGTAAATTCCCGGTTATAGTGAACCGAAATTTCGGTCCCTTGACTGTTCACAATAGCGGGGTTTGACTGTAGTTGTTAACGGTTTTAACCCGAAAAGGTAAAAAATTTTCTCAACCATAAACTTTACGGTTAATTGGATGGACAAACTGCTTTCAGTAATTATACCATAATCTAAGAATTAAAATTCTAACATGTGACAAAAAGGTAAAGGTATAATGAAGTATGACACTTAGTGACAAAGGGAAAAAAGAAATAAAAAGAGTATGACATCATTTGTGAACTGCCCTATATGGTATTTCCCTTTGAGCGATAGAAGGATGATTTTTTAAACATTAGTTTACAGGGGAAAAAACGGTAATTATCCCAATAAAGTAACAACAAAGAAAAACGAAAGCATTGTTTTCACTGAAATCTTCTTTTCAAAGAGAGAATAATTTTTCACACATATTTTTTCATTGCATTTGAAGTAATCATTCACACAAAAGCGATGATTACAAGAAAAAAAAACTCATCATTAGAGTTAGCATTGAAACGGAACGAAGTTTTTCTTTCTTTTCAACAAAATCTTACCTCGAACCATCAAAATCTACCTCATGATTGAATTCCCGAGTTTTGTTTACTTTCAGAATCTTCTCATGCGAGAAAACTAGTACTCTAACTTTTTCTTAAAGCGATAGTATTTTTCATACGTTAGTCGTTATATTAAATTGGGAATTGCCAAGCAGTTGGTATAACCTCAAGTTATTTTTTAACGGTCAAATTTCATTCCGAAATTACTAGTTTTTTGAGAAGTATTTTATTCCTACTCCAAAAAGATAAGATTGATTACCTCCCAGTTTTTTCTCCCTTTGATTATTGCGCAATTCCTGCCAAGTGTAGTGTCCCCTCCCCCCTTCTTTAATGCGACAATTACTCAGAAATTTTATTATTTTTCTTAAACATGTTTTTCGTAAAATGATCCTGAACTTTCTCTTCAAGGTTCTTCATTTCTTTTTTTTTTTTTTTTTTTTTAAAAAAAAAAAAAAAAGAAAAAAAGTATGANTTTTTTTTTTTATTTTTTTTTTTTAAAAAAAAGAAAGAAAGAAAAAAAGTATTGTCCTATTGGAAAAGGGACAGTTGGAAAAAAAACCGGGTCTCAAATTTTTTCATTTCCCCTCAAAAGCAGCAACGCGATTGAAATTGCTTAAATTTTTATTTGAATGATAAATTAGTTCGTTAGTTCCGAGATAAATATTATTTACAATAAAAAAATATATATATCTTGGAAGATATAATAATTATTTTGGAAATATGAAAACACCGGTTTTATCCAACATAGTCGGATTAAAACAGGTATGTTTTCTTATTAAAATATTTATTTAGAACAAGAATTTAATAAAATAACCTTTCTACACTGAAAATTACTTCGATTTAACTTTTTGACGTAAATGGGACATCGGTGTTCTTTTTATATATGTAATTTTTTCTTATGCTCTAATTACAAGTAAAAATATATTTTAGCATTTTTTAATTATAAAAAACAGTATACTAGTTACTAAAAAAATATGTTACATTATCGGAATTATATTTGTAATAAAATAAAAAATACAAAAAAAGTAGTTTAATAAAATTTCATGCATATTCAAAAATTTATCAATAATAGATTTAGTAAATTAAAAAAATTTCATTGATGAATAAGTGTTTCTCTTAGATCTAAAAAACTGCAAATAAGTACGAATTTGAAATAAACTGCTGTTTGTAGAAAATGCAACACCATGAAAGAATCATCAGAATCAAATGAAATTTAATGCAGAAACGACTTGTACTGATACAAATAAATGATGAAATTTTCAAAACAAAAGAAACAAATTAAGCGTCCGAAATCAGTATTTGGTGCAGCCACCACGCGCTGCAATAAGTGCTGCTATACGACGTGGCATGGAGTCAAACAGATGTTGAATATCTGCTTGAGGAAGAGAATTCCATATCGCTTGTATGCGCAACCAAAGTTCGTCTTTGGAAACTGCAGG
>NC_092215.1:5174156-5220522 GCF_043381705.1 Parasteatoda tepidariorum
ATTCTGCCGAATATTTGACTGATCATTCAACCAACTGAATTTTTCACAGAAGGGCCAAATACTCGTTACATCCCTAATTTAAATGCAATGTTATTGCAACTTGAGAAATTCATAAAATGGCGGAAAACGTGAATTTTTAAACTGCTCACTGTTTGTAGTTAAGATTTCAATTTTTTGTTGCTAAAGTGATCTTTTTCCAAAAAAAAAATTTTTTTACGATATAAAAAAATCTAATAATTAATAAAATGAAATAATAAAGTACATTACAAAATAAGCATTGAATTTTATTTTCCTATACTCTCACAGTTTTGTTTTTATTTTAGGCTTTTGTTAAAAACCTATAAATTTTCTTCAATTAAAATATTTAATTTGAATTTATATTACTTGATTATGAAAAAAAAATTTCCTACTTTCATTCTGTGGGCATTGCAGTTTTTTTTTTATTTATTAGAATTTACGAGGCGTATCCAGAAAGTAAGTTTCCCTATTTTTTTAAAAAAAAGAACTCATATTTTCAGGAACATATTTTTGGCCAATAAGTACAGCAATGTTTCAGCTATTTTTCAACATAGCAACATAGAATTGAGACACTTGTCGTATCATGGGTTCAACTTTTGTATCCCTCTGTCGTAGAACTCTGCCGCCTGTGAATGGAACCACGTTGTGAAACAGTAAGCTCCAACCGTTACTGTGAAACACTGCGGAAATTGCGACGTGCCATTCAAAACAAGAGGCGTGGAATGCTTACTGCAGGTGTTGTGCTCCTCCATGACAATGCTCTTTCACATACAGCTCGATGCACAGCAGCTGTTTGGACGAAATTTGGCTCGGAGTTGTTTGATCATCCACCCTACAGCCCTGATCTTGCTCCTAGCGATTTTCATGTTTTCTTGCACCTCAAGAAATTCCTGTCCTCCGGTGAGCGTTTTGGCAACGACGAAGAGTTGTCTACGACAGAGGAATACAAAAATTGATCTCACGATACGACAAGTGTCTCAATTCTGGTGGTGGCTATGTTGGAAAATAGCTTAGACATTGCTGTACTTGTTGCCAATAAATATGTTCCTGAAAGTATGAGTTCTTTTTAAAAAAAAAAAAAAATAGGGAAACTTACTTTCTGGATGAGCCCCGTAATTCTAAAATGAATTTTCGTTTTGCATGATATGATTTAAAAAAAAAAAAAAAAAAAAAAAAAAAAAAATTNAAAACATTTCTTTTCTTCAATGTTTATTTATTTTGATAAATCTATTGTTCATATGATAAAAATAGCAATTTTTTTTGAAAAAAAAAGTATAAGTTTCTTTATTTTTGAATGAATTCTAAAAATAAACACTTTTAATTTTTTACAAATATATTACAAAGTTTATTGATAAAAAAATAGAACGCTAATGTTAAATAAACATTACTACATTTGTCATTAACATGTCTCAATACATGTGCGGCCCTTCGTTAGCCAACCTGCTGTGCAAGTGGCCCTTCACTCAAAAAGGTTGTGCTCCCCTATTTTATATAAAAACCTTAAATCGAGGTTGACATAGGGTTTTGAAGGGTGAAAAATCCTTGAATAAAGCTAGTCTCAAGGTGATCTTAAATTTGGGTAATTATAAGGTATCTTTCCTCCAAGTCTCAGCTAAAATCCACCTTATCATGAAATTTTAATGGACACTGCAATTTGATCCTATCACTAGTGTGACGTCAGCTAAAACGTCATTATGGACCTAATTTACAATACTTTTTAAAAAAGCTTTAAAAAATAATTTTTTATCCCTTTGGGATGAAAGGTTTGAAGCTGTAATATTTTTGCTTTAACTTCTTCTTCCCCTTTAGCGTTTAAGGTGGTTTTGGGGCCCTACGCTTACTGGAATTACACATAGGAATTTTGGCCTGGAGTACAATTCTCTGAAGAAGATAAAACTTGGTTCATCTGATGACGAATAATCTGTTTTGATACTGAATTTACTATTTTTTTCTCCTTTAGCATTTTGGTGGTTTTGGTTTTTGAGCCTAAATATATTCAGCGCTACGTTTTCTAGTATTACACATAGCCGGCTCTACCATCCCCGACGGCTAAAGGCGTAAAATATTTCCGCCAAATAAAGTGAGTTGACGTATAAAACGTGGATGACATATAAATGAAACTTTAAAAATTAAATGCGGTTGGAAGGTTTTTTCGCAAACAATAGCTATTTCCAGCGGGAAAATTAAGTTACCCTTAGTTAATATAAGTTAAGATGTATCTTTTCACTTTTAGTTAAGGTTTTTGTCCTCTTTATTGAATAACACTTGAAAATTTGAAAAATGTGCTGACGAATTTCAACCACCATTTTGGCCCTTATGAAACGAACTTTTAAAATTAAATGCGATTAAAATGCTTTTTAGCAAACAATGGCTATTTGCAGAATGAAAATAAAATCACTCATAGTTAATAAAAATTAAGATGTTTTTTCCACCTTCAGATTAAAAAAAAATTTCTATCAGTGAATTAATTCTAATAGCTCGTTTCCTTAATAAAGTTTAACTTACAAATAACGTTATTTACCAAATATTTTTAATTAAATTTTCGTCAATCAATACAGATTTCCGCATTCCATTGTTACCATGCATAATCTTAGATCCGTATTTTTTTTAAATTCGAAGACTCTTAGATACTCTTAGACAACAGATTAATTAAAACTTTTCTGTATGATATTTCGAAATTCAAAAACAAAATAAAATCTCATCGTTTAGGCTAACAAAGAACTTTTATCTAGTAAAAAGAATACATAATTTTCCAAAAAAGCTGGAATCAAGTTAAATAATTCGCTTCTTTAATAAGCTTTGTTTTACAAATAACAATATTCACCTTGATTCCACCCAAAAGACCATATGCGGCCTTTGTTAAATATTTAAATCAAACTGGCGAACGCCTTCCGCCATTTTAACGCGTGTAAAACAAACTTTAAAAATTAAATATGATTTGGACGCTTTTTCGCAAACATTGGCTATTTGCAAAATGAAAATTAAGTCACTCATAGTTTATAAAAACTAAGATGCTTTTTCTACCTTCATAATAAGATTTTTTTTTCTTTCAGTGCATTAATTATAATAGTTTGTACCTTTAATAAAGTTTCATTTAAAACTAACATTATTAACACGATATTTTTAATTAAATTTTCTTCAATTCAGATTTTCCACATTCTATTGTTAGCATGATCACTGCCATGTATATATAATCTTGGATCCTCAATTCTAAGCCTCTTAATACCCCCATTTTAATTAAGACTCTTTTGTATGAGACTTCAAAGTTTAAAAACAAAATAAAATCCCGCCGTTTAAGCTTAAAAAAAATTTTATCTAGCAAAAAGAATATTATATTTTCAACAAAGCTGGAAACAAGAGAAATTTTGTTTAAAGAGGATTTAACACGTAGAAAAAAAATAATTAAAGCTTTCAAAAAATTTTTGAAAATGCCTTTTTCACAAACTACGAATCGTTAGGCTTAAAATATTTAAATCATATTTTTTTTTATAATTTAAATCATTCTATACAATAGAATCAGAAATTAAAAATAGCCGTTATTTCTCCCTACATCATTTATCATCGTTTAATCCAGTTGCATTAAATTAATTTTCGTGTAAATTTTTTCCTTCGTATATTTTTTTAAACTTTGAACATTAGCATATATAGTGTGAATAGCATGAAATAGTCTAGAATTTAATATCGTTCTGAAAGAAAAAAAGTATTTTAGCGTAATCTCGGTCTTTTAATATTCTGTAAACCCAATTTAAAAAACCCATTATGTCTTGACTATAATCTAAATTTTAGACGCAAGAATTATATTTGCTGGCTTTAATGAACTATTACATACACTGAATTCTATGACGAAGAATATAGAATTTAAAGGGTAATATAAGTAGAAAAAATTTTCATTTCATGTATATTTAGATTAAACTGCTTTTTATGACGAAGAATATAGAACTTAAATAATATAAAAGAATAATAATTAAATAGAATATAGAACTTAGGGAATTATAAATGTACAGCCATATTATCAGACGTACTATAAGATTCCATGTTAAATTATAATTATCTGGTGATACTATACAGCTGTATTTTTTTTTACTCGGATGAAACCGGTTTGCATTTGTTTATGTTCCTGTATGAATTGGTTAATATTGTAATGCAATACATTGAAAATAAATTCAAATAGAAAGAGTATATAAGTATATAAAAAATCCACAGAATTAAAACCCATTACATGTATGTTTAAATATAAAAGTATTGCATATAAACTCGTTCAAATCATGTAATTATTACAAAAACTACAGTACGTCTAATGATTTGATCTCATTATTATAATATACTAATATAATGCTTGATATAATAAATATTCTACATTTATATAAGATATCGTCTAATTTATCCTATCGACAAATTTATATTATATATCGTCTAATTTATCCTACCGACAAATATTTATTATATATTGTCTAATTTATCCTATCGACAAATTTATATTATATATCGTCTAATTTATCCTATCGACAAATTTATATTATATATCGTCTAATTTATCCTATCGACAANGGGATGGCACCCCCGCTTCGGTAGCCCGACGACCTGCGCGCGAAGTCGAGCACTTTACGGTAGCACAGTTTAACGAGGACCAATACCGCACACCCTCGGTCCCTACGCAGACTGATCCAAGTGGTCACCCACCCGCACACTGACAGCAGCCAGTGATGCTTGACTTCGGTGATCTGCTGGGAACCGTGTCTTAACGATCAGTCCACTACGGGACTCTAATAATTTGATCTCATTATTATAATATACTAATATAATGCTTGATATTATAAATATTCTATATTTATATAATATATCGTCTAATTTATCCTATCAACAAATTTGTATTATATATCGTCTATTTTAACCAATTGATACACAAACGTATACAAGTGCAAACCCGTTTTAGTCGCATAAAAACAATAAAGCTGTATAGTATTACCTGATAATTAAGAGTTTATATGGAATCTTAGAGTGCGTTTAATAATTTGACCAGGAACTGCATATTTATTCAACGAAATAATGAAATCAAACATTGTTTTGGGGATTAACTGAGCGATAATTAAAAGCCAAGTATAGATAATCAAACTATTTAGCAGAAAGTTTGAAATGTTGAGTTTTGTGAAATAATGACTTCGCTTTCGAGACAACTAGTATCTCCTGATTTGAAACTAATTATGTATTAGGCTGTTTAACACATCTATAGATTAATGCGACGTGGAAACAAATAATTTTTAATTTTTATTCCTATTATTTGATTGTTTAGTTAGACGTGAGTTTCTGTTGAAATGTTTCGTGAGTAGAAATGCAGATGTTTTTGACAGGATTAGATTTGAAATTTTGAAAAATGGTTTTCGTTAAAATAACAGATATTCTAATAACGTAGCTTAAGAATAATAATTATCGAAAATAGACTCGTGTTTATAAATTGTCTTTTTTTTTTAAACAAGTTTATGGAAACTGAAATAAAATCCTTTTGAAAATTAAAGGGAAAAAATGCTTCAATATAAAAGAAATCAACTAAAATAAGACAGAACTTTGTTTGCAGTAAATGTTTAACATAGTAATTTTCCTTAAAAAAAAGATTTTAATTTAAAACAAGTAATAAATTACTTTACGACTGTATAAACCTATCACAGTTTCTTTATTTTAAGAAATTTAATTCTTAAATTTTTTTATTTAAAAACAAATAAATATTGTCTTTTGTGTGAAATGCTATTTATTTTGATAGCTTGATTTGATGTTATTCTCCCATATCCTTAGAAGAGGGAACACAATTTTTTTAGGGGAGGTTGTTGTTGTAGTTGCAGTTCATTTACGTCGCACTAGAGCTGCACAATGGGCTATTGGTGACGGTCTGAGAAACATCCCTGAGGATGATCCGAGGACATGCCATCACAATTTTGATCCTCTGCAGAGAAGATGGCACCCCCGCTTCGGTAGCCCGACGACCTGCACTCGAAGTCGAGCACTTTACCGTAGAACAATTTGACGAGAACCAATACCGCACACCATCGTCCCTACGCAAGTGGTCACCCACCGGCACACTGACGACAGCCAGTGATGCTTTTGTGACTATGTATTATTTTGTTATTATGTATTCTGAGACTATGTATTATTTTGATATCGTACAGTTAAAAAAAACAAAAGTATGACCTCATTGCAGGTTTGTTTTATAAAATTGTTTTATAAATATGTTTTATATCATTGTTTTATAAAAAATTTAAACTAGAAAAATAAATTAATAAAAACGAAAGATAAGAAGAAGAAAAGAAAAGAGCAAATATGTCTTTTATTATTATTACTGTCATTTAACGCTTCCTTCAAATTTTTAAGTGATGTTTTGTTCCCTGTCTATCAGCAAAACCAAACAAGATAAAAAATAGTGGAAATGTTTGCAAATATGTCTTCAAAGTAAACATGTCATTTCAGTCTAAGATAAAGTGATAACTCATTCCAATTATGGCAGAAAAAAATTCGATGTAGTGTGCATAAAAAACTATTACTGTTGTTCTTTAAGAAATAAAAAAAACATATGCTAATTTTATTGCTTCAGCAGTATTATCAGTTATTTATCTGTCCCATACCTAATACTACCTGATATCTCAGAATAGTTTCATTCAATTGCGTGATTGCAGCAATCTATAAATGGGAGATTTTTACAATCTCATGGAAAGATCTGTAGATACAGTCCATCGCTTACAACGCGTGTTAGTTCTTAAGTAATGAAAAATGTGTTTTTTTAATAGCCAATGCCATAAATGGGATGTACAATTATAGATTCGAATTGAGATGCTGGTTTGGGAGGGAATAATTACTTGTTAAGATGTTACCCTGGGCGAAATTGATATCTTATTTCACCGGAAGTGCTCTGCGGGGTACTGTGTCATCTAATTATCGGATAAGTTCAAAGTTCGATTTAAAATTATTTTACTTTACTTGTATTAGTAAAAGCGATTTGCAATTCTAAAAGAACATTTTACTTCTGTTTGATTTCCTTTTCTGAATTCTGAAAATAACTAAGATAGTGATATCCTGAATAATTAAAAACTGCAGTCAAACCCGGTTATAGCGAACTCCCGGATATAGCGAACGAAATGTTCGCTCCCGTGCCCTGCTATACACATATAATATTATTTTTCGTGGATATAGTGAGGTCCTTGAAGGTTCACTATAGCGGGGTTTGACTGTATTATGTTATCCAAATAATAATCGATGCTATTTTGAGGTCATTTTACAATTCCTTTGCAATTGAACAATGTTTTCTATTATTCACTCTCAACTAGTTCATTTTTTTATTAATTTTCTACAGCATGTAAACAGTTTTTTCTGAATTTGTAAAGCGCTTAGCGACACTGAAAAAAGCCTCGATCTTATTGAAGTATCGATACTTCCTTTTGATATTATAGATCAGGGGTTTCCAACTGGCGGCCCGGGGTCCGCATCCGGCCCGCGAATTAAAATATATTTGTCATTTTTTTGCGGACTATTTTCGTAAAAAATCTATATGGATTTGAAATACTTTTTTCGTTAATAAAAACCTAATTTCTTCGTTTCTGTGAAATTTAACACACCAACGATGCAAAGAAATTTATTTCTCAGGTTTTGCATCCAAGAAAATATTTATTCAAATACAAAAATAATCGTGTATGTTGCTCTTTTTTATTTCATTTTTTTGTATTTTGGGAATATAATTCAACATGTGCGTATTAGAAATTTTCTCGAAGAAATTTTCCGATTTTACTTTTTGAAACCACTTATTTTGGACGAAAATATTTACACACACACATTTGTAAATTTTAAATTTAAAATGTAAATATCTATTCTCTGGTGGTTGCAGCAGACAAACCTGAATTTTCTCATTGAATATTTTGTGTGCTAAAAGGTAAGTTTTAATGCCAACTTTTTTAAAGTTTTATATCATAACAATTAGATATCTATCGCACATTAATTGTTTAATACATAGGTGCATATTAAAGTTATTGTAGCCCGAATTTTTATTATTTACTTAATATTTTTAAAAATATTATTAATATTCAACTAAATATTTTTAAAAATCTACTTCGTATTTTAATTTTTAATTCAGTACTTTTGTTTTGTACAACTTGGTAAAAATCTGACAGTAATATTTAATGTTCCTTCAAACATAAAAGAGTCCTACATAAAATTATGATAAAGTTACGGCTCGCCATTTGATTTGTGCTTTTAATTGTGGCCTCCGGCCTCATGTAAGTTGGAAACCCCTGTTATAGATACTTCTTTTCAGTAGTATCAGCTTTATCAGCAGTATCATCGAAGCTTTAATAGGATGATAATTACTTGTGTTGATATATTCTTTTAGAACTAGCGAAAATTATACAGTCGGACTTCTATTTAAATTAAAATTCCATTTTGCGAATTTCTCTATTTTGCGATTTTTTTTTCGAGAAACTGAGAACATTTTTGAAATTTCTTCGTAAAATAACTTCCAAATAGTGAAGTGAATTTTCTATTTAACGAACTTTTTCTTGAGATCCACTTTCCCTAATTCTCAAAATATTTCAGAACATTTCTAACTTGTTAACTCATTTTATGGGAGAAATGACCTTGAGTTGATTTTCGAAGCCACTTAACTTTTAGAGAAAGCAGTAAAATACCTTTCCCTTTTTGTTTTGCATTTCTAAGAAAAAACTCAGACCAAATTAAGTGATTTTATCAGTAGCAATTAAACTTAAGAACACATGTGGTAATGTATGCTTAAAATGACTTTTATAATAAATGCAGCTATAATTTAATACTTAAATTTAGTTTTCTTTTCAGTTGAAAATGTATGTAGCCTGATAGTGTAACACTGGATAATGTTTTGCTCTATTCTTGCTTTCCATGAAGATTTCTTTTATGGTTAAAATTTATAAAATGAATAGTAGATACTAGTTTACAAGATAAATGTGTATTAATTGCTATTTTAATTATGTCTAGTATTTATGAATTTAAAACCTGTTTTGTGTTGCTTAAGTACTTCGAAAGGTGATTTTATATTTAACGAATTTTCCATCTAACGAACTTATTATCGGGATTTAGCTACTTCGTTAAATAGAGGTCCGACTGTATTATAATTACTATTAGAATAATACCGTACTGGCATAAATACATTTCAGCAAACTATACTACATTAACATTTATTAATTCTAAAGAAATTCCAATTTATTACGTCCCGCAGTGGACTGATCGTTAAGATACGGTTTCCAACAGATCACCGAAGTCAAGCATCACTGGCTGCTGTCAGTGGGAGGGTGGGTGACCACTTTATTTTTAAGCTAATTTATTTTTACTTTATTTTTTAGTTAAAATAAAAAATATAGAAAAAATTATGTTTTCGGCGCAACAATTTTGTGAAGCAGTATTCTAACGAATGAAATTCTGTTTTCCAAAATAGTTTACATTTGCGAAAATTTGTTTACTGTGATACAAGTGCAGTTGAAAAATTAAAATCCTTTAATAAGAGTTCAACTGTTCAGAATTTAAAGTTTCCTTTCAACAGTTTATGGAATATATTAAAAATGATTACTTACTATCACAAGCGAAAAATACACAACATACGAGTCATTGACGTCGTACTGAAACAATTTTGATGACATTTTAAAAATTGTTTAATGATGTAAATATTTATTTATAAATGATTAAATATTTACATGTAGCTTTTTATAATAAATGAACTCTTCAATTTATTTTATGAAATGAAAACGGAAGTAAAAATATGGTATCACGTTGATGTAACAGCAAAGAACTGTCTAACTCTACACAGGATATTATATTTTACTCGCACAACGCACATTTGTTAGATTATGTATTCATTAAGAAAATAGAAGACTTTTTTGGATATTTAAAAATCGTTTTCTATGCTTTTAAAAAAAATCGTTTTCTATGCTTTTAAAAAAAATCGTTTTCTATGTTATGAACGAAAGATCGTTCAGCACTTAGTACAAAATAAGTCTATCAAAATTTATTCGCCTGCTTCTCTTATTTTTACTGTCAATACATAGTTTAATCATTTTGAACTTAAGAAACAACAAGTTGAAGTTTTTTTCGGAACTTTAGTTTGATGTATTTTATTCTAATTTGTCATTACGCTGAAGAAATTCTGAAATTTTCTGCTAAGTCTATTTTGACTTGGTCATTTGAATTGCATTATGGAATGCTTCAAATAATACTTTAAGAATTGACTATAAATTTACATTTCTGAAATATTTAATTGCAATTTATGGAAACGTAAGATTGGAAGAGAGTAATTAAAAGATTCTATTTAATGTTGGAAAAAAGAAATGAAAAAAATAGTCTTGTTTTGTTGTGTATTTAAAACACCAATTGCATCAATTTTTATTTAATGCTACGAAATTAATTACGTTAATTTGAATTAATTGCATTACAACGTCCTTAATTACATTATTACGAAATAATTATATTACAGCGACCTTAATTACATTTATTTATTAACTTGCTTGGGAAGAAATTGAAGCAATATTAATTAATATTTTACATTTAATAATTACAATATTAATAAGTTAAAGTTTTTTTATTTTTTTTATTAAGTTAATTTTATTTTATAACTGATTTTTCTTTCAAACATCAGAAGTTATTCTTACCGAGTAAAAAAAATCATCGAATGTGCTATTGTTGAACATATCATTTCATAATGATGCAAAAAGTAAATAAGTATTATTATTGCAGAAAGTATTTCAAAATCTATAGCTCTTGGCTATGAAAAAGATGGCAAGACAGCTAAAATTGACGTAAGGCCCTTATCAAAATAAATACATTTACAAGTTATGTACTTCTACAAGTTATTTATTTATTTATTTTATTAATTTATTTATTTTTGACCGGAGCAGTAGCACAAACTTAATCATAGCACAGTTAATTATTTATCTCACTTAGAAAATTGTGTAATAGTTTCAGTAGTTTCACAACAACTTACTAAACAATTAAAGAGGAAATACATAATACAACTTTTAATTATATGCAATAAAAAATGCCCCTTAATGTTATAATTCAATATTACAAAGGCGTGGTGGCTCAGGGGATAGAGCTTTCGCCTTACAATGAAGTGACCCAGATTCGAATCCCACTGATGGCTGGTCGATATGAATTCTGCTCAAGGCACGCACCGACCACAGTGCCGATGGAAAAAGATTAAAAGAGTAGACGGACTATGGGTTATAATCCCCTGGATCCATCCTAACCGTGAGAGATTTTCGTGGTTTTCATCCTTTTATAACAGAAATTCAGGTTAGTACCGTCAAAAAGTCCTCCACAAAGGCTAGTTTGGCGCAATGCTTGATCCAAGAATTCCCTTGTCTTCCGGGGTAGGTTCAAAATTACAAGGCTGCAAAGTTGAACAATGATAATTGTAGACCCAAAAAACGGGTTATAAAGTAAAATAAAATTAAATATTTCAAGTACAAATTCGAACAAATGGTATATAAATTATTTTTAATGCAGGCAATGGTGTCAAGGTCAATACTGAAGCCTTTTTTGTATTTTACTGGCACAATGCGTAGTACACCTTTTACGTTACCAAAGAAGGGAAAATTTCACCTCATTTAAATTTAATACTTTGGCGGTGTGAAGCGTGAATATTTTTCAAAAACATATTTTGACATGACCTTTGTACGAAAAAGAAATGAACTAAAATAATTAAGAACTAAAATATGTAACTAAATTTAAAAATATTCACTTTACCATGCATTGACCTAATAGACTTTTTTAATAAGAAACATTAGTATTCTAAAAGGCAGCCAAGCAGTTATTGAATGAACATTAATTTGTAGTGTGAATCGAGTCGAAGGTGATGATTTATTTTAAATTATCCCTTAAAACAGGATTTCCTTCTGTCCATAATTCCAGCTAACTTCTACCACTAGAGCTGAAAGTATTTTGTCTGACTTCGACACCTATGAATTTATCTTCCATGAAAAATAAAACTATTCTAGTGGTTCCAACATTTGAACTGGTTTCATAATATATACTTAAAGAGCGGTACATTTTTGAGCGAAAAAAGGATTTAATTTGCACGAAACTTGAACCCAGAGTAAGGCGAGAAAAAGAGTTCGGTAAAATATGATGAAATTAACAACTTTTCTAGCTCTATATGACTACCAAAAAGATAGGTACTTTTTTTTCCATGCCCTTTGGTAATGATTTTTGTAAAATATGGTTTTATAATATGATATAAAATTTTGTAATTTTATTATGATAACTTAAAGCATGGCATGAGAACCCTTTACTCGGTTAAATTTATTTTTCAGCTTTGCATTTTTTTTTACTAAATGTTTAGTAATAGGAACTATAATTTTGAAAACCAGATTTTTCGACAAACTGTTACCATATGAATAGAAAACTTACCAATTGAATAGTTTAAATACCATATATTTTGCTTTTATTAACTAGAATTATGTTTTTTTTAACCAGAAATGTCACTACCATACAGTATGGCAAATTTTATAGAATTTTCCTCGTAAAAACTAGCAATTTCATTGCTTGTAAAAAGTAAAAAAAAAAAGCATTTTTCACAAAAGAAATATATAAGAACTAAGTTTGTATTCAAACTACAATTATTTAAGTTATTAAGTTATTTAAGTAATTAAAAAAATAATTGCTTTTAAAATAGGATTTTAAGATTCAGTAGTAGGAGCTAAATATAATGATTTTAGGCTAAGATATGCAATTAAAAAAAATTATTTTACATTTATTTAAAGTTGTGTAATAAACTTAAAATGTTTAAAAGCTGATGACATTACAATCATCTTTTAAAAGGGAATAAATGAACAAACAGAAAAATGAAACTTCCGGAAAATAATTAAAATATGGCCTTTATTTAGAAAAATTGCAGTTTGTTCTTACTCTGATTAATATACAATTTTTTTAATAAACTAAAATACAAAAATTCGTTATCAATTATAAAAATAGACAATTTTCCAAGTTAAAATACACGTTAATAGATAGGTTTTGTTATTGCATACTGTATATATATTTTTTATATTTCCGATTCGCTTGTTTGCTTACAATACAGTATGAAATTATCAATTTATTCAGACTAAATAATTCGATTACAAATTCTTTTAGTTTAATTAAACAGCGAGGCTTTTCATTTTAAAAAAAAGGAATAGAAACTCTAAAACAAAGAAAACCTGGTGTGTGCTTTATAAGATTATAATCTTTAAAAACGATTTTATTCCTTTAATTTAACAAAATGATTACTTTAATTCGATAACAAAACTTCTAAAAAGGAGAAAAAAAACTAAAAGTTCATTTTAATAAGTAGTGTTTATACTGTTAACAACGGGAAAAGGCGGCATTGAAAACGAATTTAATGAATAAGAGTTAATTGAAATATTTTCAAAGCACTTTAAAATATATCCTTCTATTGTTATTCAAATTTCATTCTGTCTATTTCAATTACATTTCATACTTATTACTAAACCACAGACGCATCGAATTGAATCGGGAAGTGAGACGAAGTTTTGATGATTTTGTTCAGACAAATTAAATTTTCCCGAGTAAATGAAACAAAATCTTTGTTGTTTGAATAATTTGTTGATTCAGAAGTAATTGAAACAGATGTGCTCTTTAGAAAAGCTTCTCTTTGCTTAAACAATAACCGATGCATATTTACGAGAAACAAATTAAACTTTCTGGAAATTTAACAGAAAAGTTAACAGAAAGTTGTCAGAAAAGTTGTTTTCATAAAAAAGGTATTTTCTATAGAAATTTGATACAATTACCGTTTTGTATGATAATGACATTTCTGGTTTAAAAAAACTCATAATTCTGGTTATAAAATCAAAATAGACGGTATTTATACCATTCCCTTTGCTATTTTTTTCCGTTCATATAATAACGGTTTACCGGAAATTCTGGTTTCAAAAGTTTAGTTATAATTACCGTACATTTTGTAAAAAAAGCAAAACTAATTTAATTTAACCGAATAAACGTTTTTTTAGCCATTCTCTAAGGTATCATGATAAAATTACCAATTTTTGTGACATTTACCAAATTTTATCTTAAATTATAACACGATATTTTATTGTCAATTTTACCAAAATTATTATCAAAGCTCTTCAGTAAAAATTACCGAGTTTTTCTTTTTTTTTGGTATCACACAGAACCACAGTGCCAGAAACACAGTGAAGTTTATCATATTCTGGTAGCTTTGACCATACTTTTTTCCTTATGATCACTGAGTTTTCAATATTTGATAAGTAATTTGAACTCAGCACTGTTTCGGCTCATGAAAATATACAAAAATTGAGAATTATTCATTGATTTTCAAGATTTTGAACTAGGTGGGAAAATGTCGCCAAATTGGTGATTTTTTTTAAAAACAAATTTGTATTTATTTTATATATTTTTAATACTTAAACTATTTACCCGTTTTAAACACCATAAAATTATTTTTGCCACGATAGTATGTATAGTTTAAAATTATAGCTTCTCATAGAGTTTAAAGGCATTATATCATTATTTAATATGGATGAAAGAGCTTGTGTTTCGTGAAAATGAATTCAGAAAATAAGCTCATTATTGCATCAAATCTATCTCCATCAAATCATTTAAGTGTTCAAACTTTGCATATAACACATTATCTCTGTTATGTCAAATGGCATGATTTAGATGGCAAATAATTTTGTTTAGTTTAATTAATTTAATTGATAAAACACAATCAATGCGCTTCTCTAAGCATTAATCCATTGTGATACTCGTTATGCCTTCATTAATTTAAAGTTTTCTTAGAGCCATTACTTATCTTGTGTTTTCCAAGTCAATTATGATGATCTGCGTGAGTCGTTAATTGAATCTCCGTTGCCTCCCTATTCGTAAGCAAAGCACCCTTTTGAGTAAATCAATTAATTCCATTATTTGAATATGGTTTAGAGAGCTTAAGAAACTAGGCTGAATGGTCTACTTCCTTGGCGAAAAAAAGTTACGAAAATCTATGTGAAATGATGCATTGTCGATTTACTCTAGTATTCAAAATTTAACGCTGTGAAGTGCCTTACACTTAAGCAATGCGATGATTTTAAACTATATATAATAATCTTGCCGTGTTGAATTATCTGGGCTTTAGAACAGACAAATAATTTAAATATTTTAAAAGTTATTAAACTTCTTTAAGAATCGCTAATTTGGCGATATTTTTCCAAACTTTGACGTTTAGCGCTATTTTCAAAATAAGCGTAGACATCGCTGTCTTTAGTTATGAGTAACATTTGTAGGCGTATAGCAGTTATAAAAATAGCATATTATTTGCAGAAAAACATCATTTCATATTACGAGGGAGCCTTATGGAGTTTTCATATTTTGAGGATTAACACCAGAACTACTTGCAAGATTTTAATAAAATTTGGTATGTGCGCATTCATCAAAAATAAACGTAAACCAGTGATCACAATATCGAAAGAAAAAAAAATGCTTTAAAAAATATTAAAACATTTCAGAACATATAAACACATCAAAACGTCACCGAGAGGTGGAAATAAGCAGGTTTAAGGCACCAGGCTAAACGCAAATATTATTTATTGAGATATATTGCTCTAATACTATTACAGAAATAAAGACTTGCACGTGATTTCATATTGGTAAAAAAGGCAGCATGGAAGCTTCGGTGTCAATTTATTCCATCAGTTCAGTGACGCCGTTCTGGATGGTTTTAAATGGGGATTAGCGAATTTCAGTTACCTTCCCCAGAGTGTTTCAGACATACTTCATAAAGTTAAAGTCTGGAGAGTGGCAGGCCAATTAATCCGATGAATAATTATACTTTTAAGAAAATCATCGACGATATGAACTCTATGTGTTGTCCATTAAAGTGAAATCAGGCTCGACTGAAACTTTTAGGACCACACATAGGGCAGCACACTCAAGAGTTTATCCAGACCATTAAAGGCCGGGATACCCTAGTCTGTAGAGAGCTGGACCCATGTCCAAGAGTTCGTGGGTTTGAAGCCCGCCGGCCGAAGACTCCCCGTGTCGTAAATGGTGGCTGATGCACGTTAAATCACTCGACTCGCGAAGTCCTCCATGTACCCATAACAAATCAATACCTCTGTGAGTACTGGATTGGAGATTGATCGCTCTCTGATTCAAGTCAAAATTGCGATCTGTGAATGAATGAATGAATGTATGAATGGGTTCGCCTTATACACGGGTGTGACGTATGGGTGCGGCAGAAGTCGAATTCTTTGCCATAGATGGTGCCACTGGAAAATAAGAAAAATCACAACCCTCTGCCTTAACAAGCATACGTCAACAACAGACCATCAAATCTTCGCTGTCATTAGGGTCGATTTCTCAGATCATGAAGAACAGTGAATGAATTCCTGGTTCTCTCTATATGAAGGTATGAGCCACTTGAACCACCCGCTATCTGCCATAAAATGTCTAAGAATAGATTGATGCAGAGGTGGAATTTATTAAGTTGGCATCTCATCAACTGATTTCTAGCTGCGAGAGTTTTGATAATGCCGTTGTATTACAGTTCAGTTGAACTCAGATATCAGATGCCGTTGTACTCAGTCTGCAGTTCAGGCGATCATCTCATGTGCCTGTTGAATCGCAAAGAACTGAAGATTGCATGTTGTTGACGAATGCCATTTCGGCAGAGGGAGTGCGATTGCTCTTATTTTCCAATGGCGCCATCTATGGCCAAGAATTCGACTTCTGCCACACCTGTTTATAGAGCTGACCCATTCATACATCCCTCCATTCATCCACAGATCGTAATTTTGACCTGAATCAGAGAACGATCATTCTCCAATTCAGTACCTCCAGAGGTATTAATTTGTTATGGAAACATGGAGGACTTTCAGACTCGACAGAGTAACGTGCATCAGTCCCTATTTACTACACGGGGAATCTTTGCCCGGCAGGTATCGAACCCACGACCTCTTGGACATGGGTCCAGTGCCATACCGACCAGGCTTTCCCGGTCTACCAGGATCTTTTAAACTACCTTATATTCAGCATCATGTTGTAAGACCTGTGTATCTTACGAGGAGATCCAATTATATGTTCAGATCTGCGAAGACTGTTTCATATCTTCTGACTCTGATGAGTGTTACGATTAATCTTGTCTATGTATAATAATTTTACGAATGATTATTTTTTTTATCAATCTATTTTCAAGCTAAATATTATTAAAATCTGCCTAATAGTTCTGATGATAGTAGGCAAAATGCCAAAATTTTAACTTTGAGTGTACAAAAACACATTGAATTGAGGCAAACTCTGCAAGGTAATGCTTATTAGCCATTCTGAAGTAGAAACCTTAAAAAACGGGTCTATAACATCTACCACCTATCCCAGAACACTTTTTTATAATAGGCTATTTCATTGTGACTATTGACTTTAGTTTTGCTTTTTTTGGACAATATTAAATTAATTAAAAAATGCACTATACATTTTTCTTTACTATAAGGGTATTTTCGAAAAATATGAGACACATTCTTTCATATACAACCAGTTTGTTTTACTTAGCAAAAAAATAGAAAAAATTCATAAAGTTCCTTTATATAAACAAACACTATTAAAAAATAAATTTTGCACTTTTTAAATTTTTTTTTGTTCCTTCTGACCTGGCAGGACTAGTTCAGTGGTAGAATAAATCATTGGCGGTGTTGGCTTGAATCTTAATTCAGTTACAATACTTTTTAATTTTAAAGTATGGAGAGAGAAAAAAACATTTGTGTTCTCCTACCCATGAGACACTTAATATACAAGTAGTATATTAAGTATATATGCTTAGCATACAAGTATACTATTATAAAGTAAAAAAACTATACTTCAAATTCTATATACCTTGAATTCTGTTTCTTCAACTAAAAATGATTCAAAATTTAATATGAATAAAAAACCGGAAATTTAACGTATGTCAGGAAAAAGAATGATGATGTATTTGAATTTATAAGCAAATATTTCTGAAAGAAAAAGTTTTTAATGGTTTAAAAGAAAAAGTTTTTAAAGGTTTTAATATGTTTTTTTTTATAATAATTTCACAGAAATTGCTCTCTCCAAGTTTTGTAATTTAAGAGGTTTAAATAACGTTCAAATTTCGCAGCATTCCTCAGCAATTGTTTTAAAAATAACGATAGGAATATATTTTTGAAAAGCGTCTTTTTGATTTAAAACGGACGTACTTCGTTATTTACACCAACAAATAACCTTTTATATAAGTTTATTAGAGGAAGTAACGTTCACCTCTTAAACATTGTAATGGTGAATCCATCCCAAAAGACAAGGGAACCCTCGTGAAAGACTTTTCCATGTTCATGAACAACTTTTAGGTTAGATGGAAAAAGGAACCACGAAAATTTTCTACTGTTACACCAATGGCAATTACATTCTAACTCAAGCAAAACATGCATGACTTGTTCTGAGGTATAGAAAAAAGTGCAAATTCTAGTTATAAAGCTTAGAAACATATTCTTAAGGGTTATTATTTCAGAGCATATAGTGCAGTTTCTTAGAAATCGAGTTTTAAAAATACTACTTTCTTAAATTTCGATTTCTCAGGAACTATTTGACCGATTTCGCTCAAACTTTGTATTTCGCCGTGTAATATTGGATTCTTTAAAATTATTCAAAACATTTCTGCTATCATTAAATAAAATAATAAAAAATAATAAATATTTACTAAATGTTATTTTTTGCATAGTATTATCTTTCTAAAAACGAGTTTTATAATTGGAGGTAAAAAATTTTCAATTCGCTTAAAAAGTTCTCGAGATATGGTTAAATACGTAAAAAATAAAATTAACATTAAGGGATTCTTACTTGACCTCTCTCCTAATCAAACTGTTCGAATTATGTTTACCAGATTGCGGCTACCTCCTATGTTTTAGGGTTCAGAAATCTGAAAAAAGTACGTTTATTCAGATAAAGTATGTTTTTGATTCTAATTACGTAACTTANTTTTGAAAACTAGAAAAATTGGGCATTATTATAAAGTAATAAAATAAAAAAGTGATTTTTTGTGAAAATCCTCTTTTTTAAGGTAGTCGGATACCTTAAAATGACTCCCAGGAACCATTAAGATTCATTCCGAGAGCGCGATGTTCAGATCATTTTATATTTTATAACCGTCTTTGAACATTCGACCCAATTCTGAGTTTACGATTACTAACGTTCAACTCCGTATCTCTGTAACTTTGAACCCAATCCAGAAGACGAGGGAACTCCTGAATCAAGTATAGGGAGAAATCAAGTACATTAAACATTTAATATTTTATTTTATAACCGTCGGTGAACAGCTCACCTAATTTTTGGGTTTACGACTAATAACGTTCAACTCCGTTACCTTGCAATTTTGAACCCAATCCAGAAGACAAGGGAACTTCTGGATTAAGTATTGGGAGAAATTTGCCTTTCTGGAGGACTTTTTGATGGAACTCAGCCGCATTTGCGTTACATGGAGAGAAAAAATACAAAAACCTCCCATGGTTAGCTTGAGTGTAAGGGGACTCTATCCCATGATCCGTTTACCACTGCAAATATTTTACCTCCGCACAGCGGTTGGTGCGAACCGGGTGCAGAATTGGTATCGACCAGTCATCGCTGGGATTCCAGCCAGTTCACCTCATTTTGAAGCGAGTACTCTATCCCCTGAGCCACTACCAGCTCAGGATCCGATCATTAGATTATACGTTATTCAGGGTGGTCCGTTTTTTTCCGCACTGCACAGTTAGAATAAAAAAAGAAAAAGGCTTTCTTTTTTCCATTTATTTTTTATTGTTTCAAAGGAAGTTACCCACCAATGCTATCCTTAAAAATATTACAAATTGCTATCTTAAGGAATCTAAAACTACTTTTAAGATGCAACGATACTTTTAAGATTTTGTTTCTTTTCCTAATTCGCTAAGACATAAATTAATTCTACAATTTATCAAATCTGAATTTTTTTAAAAAATGCAGAGATTTATGGAGCGAAATTCATGCGTTATCACGTATGCCATAATACTATTTGACAAGGCAATTCTTTGTCAAATAAACGCGAATGATAAAGCGATAAGTTAGTGATAGATTTTTATTAGAAAATTCCAGCTTGGATTGGAATGCACTTGTATGGGTTTATCAAGTAGAGCCGTGAGTGATTTTTTTTTAAACTGTCTCTGGATGTTATCTAGAACGCAGTAAAGCATCTGGTAACTTTTAAAGGTTTCTGACATTGATAAAAGTAACAAATTCCGGTATTAAATTTCAACCTCTATAGCAATAGTCTACCGACATTAATACGACGAAATAAACTTCATTTAAATTCATTCTGGTATATTCTTTGCTACTTCTAAATCCATGATGTTTTAAGAAGAAAAAAAATTCATTGTCCAAAGTATTGTTATCCAAATATTAAAGGAAAATATATGTATTTATTTTTACTTTATTGTGTACACCTTTAAATGACAGAATTCTTGATGAAGAAAATTGAATTGCTTGCTAAGATGAAGAAAAACATTTAAAATTATTAAGACAGTTCCGTTGCTTGTACGAGGAGCTAAAAATAAGTTATCAACTTGAATAACGAATTACTTTGATCTAATGGTTGAATTTTTAGGTATGAATATGAAATCAGAAATGTTTAAATAGTAGACTTTAAATGTGCTAATTAGTTAATGTTTTATGCGAAATAAGTTTCAAAATCAAACGCAAAAATGTAATTTCTTTAAAAAAACTTACCTTTCTTTTCCTTTTTTCTCCTTGATGGATTCATGTTTTTTTAATTAAAAGTTTTAATTAATTTGTTAAAAGTTTGCTGGCAAGGAGGGGGGGGGTCTGAAATTATCATAAAACATGATTACGTGATATTCGAGCAACAATTTTTTGGAAAATATGTCAAAGTAAAAGTTTAAAGCTAAGAAAAAGTGCACAATCTTTGTCGCAAACGGTTTTATAAATAAAAAATAGCAAAATCTTTTGAACGAACAATTTAAATAATAAATAAAAAATTAATAATATCTTTCGAGCGTACAAATTAATAACAAAGAAAGAACACGTTCTTATAAGAGAACGATTGCATAAATAATTATTCATGTAAATTGTTTTCGAATCCTTAGAGTTTTTATTTTTAAATAAAATATTATTAACCAATTTCAACTTTTGGTTAATATGAGCTGATGAAAGCTCATATTAACATATATCACTCAAATATTTCAATTCTAATTTTTTTTTTCCTGTAGAAAATGTGAAGATTTAGTTTGCTTGAACTTGAAGAAAAAGTTAAATGCCTTATTTAATTAATGCCTAAAGTGAGACGGAAAAGAAAAGAAAAAAAGTAAGTTAGGATTTACAATTGTTAGGAAAAGCCAAATGAAATTAAAGAGGCAATAATAGATTTGTCCTCCTAACTCTTAATCACACTAGAGAGGACTGGTTTTAAATTTGGGCCCGGTTTTTGCACTAATTAAACCAACTATATTGTCCTCAGTTAAAAGTGTATTAAAAAAAATTGAACAGAACTGGTTTCTGCATCCAATTGTTCAAGAAACGGCGGGTTTGTGGAAACATTTTCTTATTTTCTGTTTTGTTGTTAAGCATTTGTTGTTATGTTGTTAAGTAGAAAAAAAAATACATACATATATATATATATATATACACTGGTTATCATAAATTAAGGAAAATTCACAAAAATCGCGATAACTCAAGAAATTACACATGGAATTTTATGAAACTTACCCACAATATACAACACATAGTAAGGTATTAAACAACATAAAAAGAAATTATCAGACATTAATAGTAGTATAGAAATTAGCACATGTATAAAATAAACAAATTGGAAGTATCGGTTTGCAATAGAAAAAGTACCTTTAATATGGAATATGATTGCCTCTAGAAGCAATACAGCACNTCAAACTTGGACTTTTATGCTCCAGGCAGATGACGTAAGCCGAGTGCAGCGCCACTAATTTGCATATTGCAATTTTACTCAGCTACTCTTAGTGGACAACATATGCAAATTTTGCACGGTTTGGCTTACTTTTGAAAGAGTTATCGCTATTTTTGTGATTTTTCCTTAATTTATGATAACCAGTGTATATATATCTACAGAGAGAGAAAGAGAGAGGGAGAGAGGTAGTGCAGTTTGAATTAGTGAAAAAATTGTATGGAAGTTAGAAGAAACAAATTTCCGCAGAATTAGATTTTTTGAGTGATTAGAAATTTTTATCACTCTTTGTCCATCAATAAATTCGACCATGATGAAATATCTTCTAACATCGTTTTCAGAGAAATTACAGTGTAATCTGGTCTATACATAAAGCATGAAGATATAGGCTGCGGGCATAAGCATTTAAATTTTTCAATAAGTCGTAATTTGTTTAAAAAACGTTTTAAAAAAACCTTCATAGATAGTAACTGTCTCATATGCTTTTTTTAAGATTATTTGCTGTGAACTTCAAAGTGAAGTGCAAAATAGCATTTGAACAATTTAAAAAATCTAAAATTATTGTGACATTATCATAAACAAAGGAAGAACGAAAAAATATCAAAAAAATTTACTTTAAATTTTGAAAAGTTAAATCGTCGAAAAATCATCGAGTGCCAAAATTTTCTGTGTAGAACAGCAATAAAGCGTTGTCTTCACTATAATTGGTTAGTAATATTTTTGTTTCAATAAATTGTTTATAACATTCAAGGTATGGAGAGTTAAAGTATGTATTGGTTTTTCAACACGAAAGATACGAAATAATTAATTTTTATTTGCACTCCATTTTTAAAATAATTAACAAATTTTACAGAAAGTCTTAATGCCCCCTGGGAGTCTTCAACGCCCCCTTGAGAACCTAGGTCCAAGATCTTAGTATCACTTATTCCATAAAAATTAATTTCAGAAAGTTTCTTATACAAAAGATAATAGCGTCGTTGGCAAAACTGTGGCAAGAAAAATACAAAGCCAATATTTTGAATGCTTTATATTTCGTGAGACAATTTTGTGACCAAGTTTGTGATATGAAATTAAAATTTGCTTTCAAAAAACCATACTTTTCAGTGTGCAGACACAAAGTGCAATTAGTGCAGACACACAAGTGCAATTAGTGCTTTTAAAAATCGCTGTATTTTGGTAAGTGTCGAAATTTTTTATTTTTTAATATGGATTCGAATATTATGAATAACCCCTATTTAACGAATAAAATATTTGCTTCCGATGAGTTTATAAAATCGGGATTCGTCTGTATATAGCATTGATATAAGCAAATTTCTATTGCACTGGCGGTAAAAAATACTTTTAGAGTTGCAGTTTTTTTTCCTCCGGCCACGTATATTTAAAAAATGCAGCCTATAGCATTCTTTCTCAATCGTAAATGTAATCAAAATTTTAAATTATTTAAAAAGAATGTAGTGTAAGATGATTAAGTGTAACTGAAAATGTGTTATAATTAATATTTCTATAAATTTTGAGCATTTTTTTTCAACTTGGTACATATAAATGTCTCCTATAAATGTTTAGCTAGCACATAAAAAAAAAAAAAAATCTAGTTTCTAGTTTCAAAATAAAATCTATATGCAGGATGTTCCTAAAAGACCTTAATATGTATTTTTTAAATCCTTATCAAAAATTAAAACAAAAAAGTGTTCCCAATACTTTTCTGAGGAAAGAAAAACAAAATTGCTAAGGAAATCTGATGTAAAAATCATAGTGCAGAAAAACGAGAGATTTAAATGGGGATCCAGAATTGAATATGTTTATAACAATCGTCTTTAACTTCTGTCTCTTTCCATAATCAAACCTGTTTTGTTGTTTACTACACGCGCCTTTCTGCACCGTGATTTGTTAGATTTTGATAACACTTCGGATGGCAGCCTGGTTAGCAGGTCACTGTACTCACGACAGTGAGGACGGGAGTTCGAATCCAACCGGCTGAAGACTCCCCGTGTAGTAAATGGTGAGGTGCATGTTAAATATGTCGGGTCACAAAGTCCTCCTAGTTCCCATGGCAAGTCAATACCTCTGAGGGTACTGAGTTTCAGATTGATCTTCCTCTGTTTCAGGTCAAAATTACGAATCTGTGGATAAATGAATGGATGTATTAATGGGTTCACCCTATAAACGGATGCAATGTATGAGTGTGGCAGAAGTCGAATTCTTGGCTGTAGATGGCTCCACTGGAAAATAAAAACAATCGCACCAAATTGCCTTAACGGCCTATGACCAGCAACAACACTTCTGATTTTTTCTCTGGCTTAAATGTTAATTTGTAGCCTCGAATGGGCATACTTTTTTGCTTTCATATTTGATAAGGATTCTAAAAATGCTTATTAACAGTGACCTTTACAGAACACCTTGGGTAAATATTTCCTTAAATTAATTTTTAACGAATTAATATTTTTCACTATGATATAAGAAAACTTTTATTATGTTATTATGATGCGAAAAAAAAACTTTAAATCGGTGCTAAATCGTGCTATATTTCATGTATGCTACAATGACGATGGAAAAAAACCTTACCAGTACTGTGCATTTGATATTTTTATCAAATCACATTTTGTAGGCGATAGACGCATTGCTCTATTTGCAACTACAGTGAATATATTAGTAACAAGAGAGCTACATTGTAACGTGAACATCGATTTATATAATTGTCTCATATAGAGGGCCGGGATAGCCTGGTCGGTAGGGCGCTTGGCCCATATCCAAGAGGTCGTGGGTTCGATCCTCGCTGGCCGAAGACTCCCCGTGTAGTAAATGGTGACTGATGCACGTTAAATCTGTCGAGACTCAAAGTCCTCCATGTTCCCACAACAAATCAATACCTCTGGGGGTACTGATCCAGGAGTTTCCTTGTCTTCTGGATTGGTTCAAAATTACAAGGCTACGGAGTTGAACGTAAGTAGTCGTAAACCCATGAAATTGGGTCGGCTGTTCAACGACGGTTATAAAATAAAATAAAATTGTCTCATATACATTCTATTATGCTAAATAACGGTTGATTAAAACTGACAGTTAATTATGGTTGAATTTAACTAACTGTCAAGTAAAACTACTTGAAAAGGTTGGTCTAGCTGTAGCCTGAAGCTATTAGTAGTTGTTGTTATTAACTTAATTTCATTGCTTATTTGTTTGTTCTTGGTTATTTGTTTTTAAAACAGCGATATTTTACACAGTAAAAGGCTGAAATTTCAGAAGTTTGCGTAAGATCTAAATTGCTAAAAAATAAACATATAAATAAATAAATAAAGTATTAAGCATGAAGAAACTGTGATCAGCAAATAATTGTAAAGGAACCCTCTGAGCAACTAATCAAACTTAACGTTAAAATTCAATTCAAGCAAAATGCTATCATTTCAATGCAAAATAATTTTTTTACCACAAGTCGCTCAACAGGCACTACCGATTAGTGAGAAAAAAATTCTCGGAATTCACCTGATCATGTTAATTTAATACCCTCTTTTCTCATTCATTATTTTACGATGAAATTTTTAAACTATTTATCATCAAATGTCGAACTTCTATTTAACGAACTTTCATTTTAGAATATCTCTATTTTGCGATTTTTTTTTCGAGAAACCAAGAACATTTTGGAAATTCCAAATAACGAAGCGAATTTTCTATTTAACGTATTAATATTTTTACAATATTTTTTTTGAATTATTAAACAATGAGAAAATACATGTTTTAAATTCTGAATAAGAAATTAATACCGTTCTACGTTGAAATCATAAAGTGAGTATTAGAATATTTTTTTGTCATTGTTAAAAAGTATTTTATTTTTTCCGTTTAAGAACAAAGAATATTAATGGCGTAGTTTCTTTAATATTAAATATTATATGGTGATTTAAAAATGATATTAATGATTATATGGTGACTTAAAAATGATAGTTTTTCGAGACCAAACAGAGCAATTTAGAAATGTTAATAGGTACTCAATATTAATTCATTTTATATTTCGTAAATATCTTTTTCAGTATCCCGCAACCACTCAAATACCCACAACAGTAGACCCCTCAAATACCCATAATATTGCTAGTACCCCCATAAGAATCTTCAACTCCCTATGGGCTAACTTTGGGAAGCTATGATCTAAGATACTAGATCACGAGTTTAAAAGTGCTCAACGTGCCAAACAGTGTACGTGCCAAGCATTGAGCATATGTTTAAATGCTCAACGTAGAGCCATGGTGGCTCAAGGAATAGAGCATTCGCCTTCCAATGAAGTAAACCGGGTTCGAACAGCAGCGATAACTGGTCGATACCGATTCCGCACCATGTCCGCACCGACCACAGTGCTGGCATAAAATATCCTCAGTGGTAAACGGATCATGGGTTAAAGTCCCCTTGCCGTCAAGCAAACCGTAGGAGGTCTCTGTGGTTTTCCTCTCCATCTGAAGCAAATGCGATTTAGTTACATCAAAAAGTCCTCCATGAAGGCAAATTTCTCCCAACACTTAATCCAGGAGTTCCCTTGTCTTCTGGATGGAATTCAAAATTACAAGGTAACGGAGTTGAACGTTAGTAGTCGTAAACGCAAAAAATAAGTGGGTTCAACAACGGTTATAAAATAAAATATAAAGTGCTTAATGCATTTGATTTGTCCCTATACTTGATTCAGGAGTTCCCTTGTCTTCTGGATTGGGTTCAGAATTACAAAACTATGGAATTGAACATTAATAGTCGTAAACTTAAAAATTGGGTCGGCTGTTAACTGACGGTTATAATATTATAAACTGTTGAATGTAGGTCAAATGTTTTCGTATGTTGACTTCATATAATTCAAATAAAACCTATGCAAATACACACACACAAAAAGAGATAAAAAGAAAAAGAAAAGAAAGAAAATCAAACATTTAAAGTATATTTCCTTTTTTCAATCTGAATACACTCGGATTCTCTAATTACTGAATTCCGCGATTTAAGAAGATTAAAGATTTTAAGATTTTAAGCGATTTAAGCGAGATTTTAAGCGATTTAAAAAGAAGGCTAATACCCCTATTTAATGAAGAATCAAACCCAAATCAGCGAATTATTTATGGAGCAAAAAAACATTTTTTTTACTATTTTTGAAAAAATTTTACTTTTGTTTGGACAATTTTTTTTCCAGAGATTTAAATCATTATGTAAAATAAATCATTGTAAAAATACATAAGAGAAGCATTGTTTCGCGTAATTATCAATGTCCTACTTATCTTTCGGTTTTCAGTTTAAAAAATTTCTTAGTATCTATATCTCTTCCTGCAAATTACTGCAGTCACTAGATTTTGGTATTATTCATTCTGTAAAAATTCATAACTGAAAATCATTTATGAGAAAAATTATAGCATTGTTGGACAAATAAGCAGAAAAATTATACAGAGGTAAATTTTGAATATTCTATACTTTGTGAAATAATCTTGAAATTTAGTTTCAAAAAAATAAATAAATAACAGTAAATAAATAAAAAAATAAAAGCAATTGAAAAATGCTTTCAAAAAGTGAGGTTTCTTGGCACACTAGTGCAATGAACAAATTCGCCAATGAAAATAAAAAGTGTACAGTTTTTATTTATGGATATTTTTGTGTACTTGCATATTAGGGCAGAAATGTTTTATTTTGACTCTGAAGCTACGAATGACCCTGATTTAACGAATAAAATTGACGATCTTGAAGATTTCGTTAGATGCGGTTTTTATTTCAATTGAAAGTTTGGCTGCAACAGGGAGCAATGAGATTGGGAGTTTTATTTTGATGAGCCTTGTACTCACTAAAGTTGGAAATTTATTTAAGAAAAATTGCAGTTACGTATTTCTCTAAAAAAATAAAAGTGGAGGGGGGGATGTAAGGCGGATTTTTCAAGATAAGATACGATAGACTTAGATTTGACAGAAGTAAGATTGAAAAATTGTAAGCAAAAATAAGAGAAATGCGTTTTTCTTTTTCGTACAAGCTAAACTAGAACAAAAAGAAAGTTAAGTTTTTAAAATAAATAAATAAGTAAAGTAAATAAATGAAGTAAATAAATAAATAAAATGATAAAATAAATAAATAAAATAAATAAAAGAAATAAATAAATAAAAGAAATAAATGAAATAAATAAATAAATAAATAAAATAAATAAATAAAATAAATAAATAAATNCAACTTTTTCTTAAATGCATAAGAAATTAAATTAAATTTAAAAATAAATAAATAAATAAAATAAATAAATAAAAATGAATAAAAAAACAAATTAACGATAAAAAATAAGACAATGAATTAAGAAAAATTAAATAGTAAATGGAATAACTCTTGTATTGTCCTTGTTTTTGTCCATAAGATAAGCAATTACGTAAAAAAAAAGATAAAAATTGCAATAGAAACATTATTTTATCATAGTTATTTATCTTTTTGTTCTAGTTCTTTGAATAAAAAGAGGAAGCCTTTTCAAAAAAAGTTTAGACTGTCAGTGTTGTTTGCTTTTGTAATTCTCATAAAAAATAAGTATATATATATATTGGCAATGTTGTTTACTTTTGTAATTATCATTTAAGCTTATTAGTTGATAGAAAGTGTTTTTTTGTTGTTGTTTTTTCTTGATTTAAATTCGCAGAGTAAAAAAAAACAAAAAAAAAACTGTAAATAAATAAAGTTGTACAGAAAAAAGTTCAAAATTGTCATTCATTAACTATAAAAAAAGAGAAGTACTATATTACAAATGGACTTTCGCGTGCTCAACTCAAGGTTAATACCGAAACATAATGAATGAAATACGATTACACTTTATCCCTCATTTTATTATTATTTATTTTTTGTTCAACTGATTTCGGCATTCCACAATCGCATGCAACCCACTCTGTTCCCTCGTTCACACAGTGTTGCCAGAACTTAAGATTAAAAAGTAGCGAATGGGAGCTCCAAAAGTAGCGGATTCGAACATTTTGTAGCCCAAAAATAAATCATATATATNAACATTTTCCCCATCATACTCTCCGTGCATTTTTCCATATATATCTTTGCGATTTCCCGAGTCTACGATTTGAAACATAAACATGGAAAGATTATAGACTCCATCAGTAAAACATATCAAGAATCCAAAACTGAAGCGAGAACGTTTTCAACAACAACAAAAATGTCCTTTTTAAAAATGGTAAAGAAGCTGCAAACTTTCAGAATCATTTTATAATGGGAAGGGAAAAAACTAAAAAATATATATATATTTCAGAAAGGAAAAAAGGTAGCGCATATTTAAGATTTGTAGCGTTCGAAAAATAATAAGTAGCCCAAAAAGTAGCAAGTAGCGAAAATTCAATTTTCAGTAGCGGGGACTTTTAAAAGTAGCCCAATCCGCTACTTGTAGCCCAATCTGGCAACACTGCGTTCACACTTCCGATGGGGCAAATCATTTCCTGCAATGTTTTGGCAAGCGGGCGGGCGAGTAAAAATCGGGGCAAAGCTTCGGATTTCTTCTGTTGGCGTCCGTGACGTAATACACTCGGCGAATACCTATCGTCTGCCCTTATATGGTGGGCGAGCGTAGGATGCGCGCGCATCGCTGCGTCAAATGCTCTGACACACACCGACTTGATCGTCTGCTGCTCGTGGCTTTGCCAACAGAACCTCACGCTTTGGTCTTTTTTCTCACTGTTTGTGTGCAATAAGGACTAAAATTTGGGATTTCGTACGCCACCGCCAATTATCGGTAAGTTACATTCACTTTTCATTGATTTTAATATCATTTCATGTTTCCTAACTTGTAATCAATTGTTACAAGGGGTTATATATTGGTGATCTTTCGGCCGATCGAAGCCGATGCCTTTTGCCCTTACCGCATCTTTGTCTGAACCGCATCTTTGTCTGAACTTCGTGGGCGATGCCTCATCATCTATTTCATCCTCATCTCATCTGGGATGAGGAGGATTAGTGACAGCTCTTAAAACTTTAACTTTAATCTTCGATTTTAATTCCGAATTTTTTTCGAAAGCGCTGAATTAAATATTAATCGATACATCAGTGATTTGATATTCATCGACCGGTCAAAGTTTTGTCCGTTTTTTTTTCTTTCCTTTAAAAATTTTTTTTTTACAAACTTGTTGACAGTAGTGTTTTGGAAATCAAAACATTGCTGTCAGTTCTAATGGACATTAATTTTAATAATAGCATACAAGTATGTGATTTGCTTTGTTGTATTTGTTTAGTGACATTTCATTGAATAATTTATTTATGACTGACATTTTATAAACATATTCGCTGTCATTAACAGCGTAAGCAGATTAATACTAAAACTTAAAATCGTTGTTTATAATGAACTTTGACATTTATCTTATGTTTTCCTTTTTATTGTTTTTATTTAAAATCGTTATTGCATGGATATATCTCGATTTATTAGTTTAGAGTTAGTCAGTCGCATTATTTATTTATGTATATATATATATATTTTTTTTTAACATTTTATGATCAAAATAAAAAAATTTTGTTTTGTTTTGTTTTTGCATTTTAAGTGTTATTAATTTTAGACACTTTCACAAGATTTGCAAATTTATTAGTAATCAATTTAGTCGATTTTGCTTCCCCTCTTTTTAATAAATTAGTAGATTTAGTATCGCTTATCAAAATATTTTCAACTTTTCTAAGTTCGTTTTTTCGAGATTTAATAATTTATTGGAGGTAGTTTTTTGTTTATTTTTTAGTACATTCGTAAAAATTCACTTGTTATTATTTTTTATTTATCTTAAAATGATTTTATTTAAGTTGATATTAGGAACAGTGATGTTTCGTTAATCAGATTTTTGGAATGGCCAAACTAATATGTGTGTCTTACTTGAATAATTATTCATATTTATGAATTGTGGTTTTCTAAATGATTTTAGTTAAAATATTAAAGTTAGTCGCATTTTTGCTAAATGTTCCACTGAAATTATGCTTATATTTTATTAGCAGAACATCTCATAATGCAATGTTTTTAATTTCCAAATATTTTTCCTATTTACACTTTACCATGTTTAATATAAATATAACCAATTTGATGATTATTAACGATTTATTTTCTATTATTTATATTATTAAAGCTGTAATTTATAACAGTTTCTTAACAAATAGCAAAAACTTTGAATAAATATTTCAATAAAAGACCTAGTTCTGTTAATCACATTAATAATTATTTAGTTATAGTTTCCATGAATTGAGATATTTTTATTGATTTTGTATTCTAATGTTTTTTATATACTCAAAAATATTATAAATTGTGTGAACATGACATATTTTTAGAAAATGTTTAACTCAGGTGTATGTTTTATCTGTTTGGAATAATCAAAGCCTCAATGGAAAAATAAAATTTCATCGAATTTCAACATCTCTCTATTTTTTATTAATTTTATAAATCGTTTTTGCATTACTCTATGAAATTTGAATTAGTTTTAATCTTAAAGAATATGACACAAGATTTATATTTTACTTACTTCAAAAAAGACTTCGTATTTCATGATTATTTATCCTGATTCTGTTACAACCTAATCTTAAAATACAGGCAACATTTCCTACAAAGGAAAATTTAGATTCGAAATCTTTTAGTCAAAATGAACTTGTTGATCACGTTTTATTCAAAAATAGAATAAAAATTAATAATTTGAAAACGATTCTATTAAATAGTTATTTTTGAAATCGTTCTCTTAAAAGATCGTTTGCTTCTTTTCTTTTTATTTGTTAAACCGTTCGTTCAAAATAAGTGTTCTTATTTTTTTATATATGAAATCGTTTGCTAAAAAGATTGAGTTATTTTTCTTAGTTTTACGATATTATTCTAAAATAAAATAAATCACTTTTTGAGTAACAATTATTTGACAGCAATATATCAAATGTTGAGCATAATTTGACATATTTTCCAATAAAAGCATAATTGCAGGCGCAGTTATTTGAATAAAAATAAACTACAATTTACTGATTTTAAGATAAATCACGCGTGAGAATTTAGTTAGACTAAGGAAGAATTCTCCAAGGAACAATTTCATTGCTCAGCCTCGTCAGATTTCTCTTATATCAATAAATATCATTCCCGCAGTTTTGTTTACTTTTCGATTAAGTACTTAGATGAAAAGAATAGAGAAAAAAATCTTCATCGTTTTCGACGCCTTATTTCCTTTCAATTAATTTGCTCGCCACGTTCCACAACTTCCCTTTGATAATTCATTCCTTTAATTCATTCTGCGTTGATCCAGGAATTTCGATAATATTTGTCTTGATTGCTGAACTATCTTCGCTTGTTGAAGTAGAGGAATTCACAGAAGGAAAGGATAAGTTATCTAATTGAAAGAATCGAAACAAAGGTTGACCGGAAACCGGATGAATGTCAACTGCAGAACTAGATGATGGCAGGCGTAATTACTTTCTCTTTCAAGTGCAGCCAGGAAATACGTTGATTTTCCTTTCTAAAAAAATAAAGGAAAAAAAATGAAAGGAAAATCCGGTGTTTATTAGTAAACACGCATTTAATTTGTATGATTTCAGTTTTTGAGGTTTTGTTTCATAGAATGGTAAATATTTGCAAGCACTAATTCATTTGAAATTTCTTTTCTTGATAATGTGGTATCTTGTCATGCTCTATTCTTTCTTCACGATCTACATTTAAACGTAATGACTCGGCGAAATGAAATGGCTAATTCAATTAATGAAATTATTCCTGTCATTTCAATTAAAGAAATAAATTAAATATAAATCTTCCCTGTAATAAACACGCATTTAATTATATGACTAGTTTGATGTGGCATTTGAATTATAGATTACATTAAGAGTTAAATTAATTACATTAAGAGTACTCTAATTTTATTTCTGCATTTACGGTTTTCATTTTTAATAAATAAATCCTGTAATTTTAAACGACATTAATCTGTATGTTAAAGCTATATTTTTTCATTTATTTTGTTTATAGAAAAGGAGAAAATCGCTGGAAGAATGTTGTAACATTAAAGAGTTTTTTTATAATTAATTTTAATGTTAAACTTTTTTTTTCTGTACGCAAAAAAAAAAAAAAACTACGTTCTGTGCACAGAATATACAGAAGATCATAAACTGATTATAAAATTTTTTTAATTCTTTTTTATAATTAAATGCATTCAACATAGTTGTTTTAAAAATAAGTCCTCAACTGAACTTTTTACCTTATTTTGTTTATTTTTTTGAAAACAAAAATACAGAATTTTGATATTTGTAATTAAGTTACTATATCTTTCCCGTGAATTACTTAAAAGAAAATCTACAATATTATAACAGTTTAGCATTAATTTTTTGCTTTTATAAGCATTCTATCTAGAAAACTGTCAAACCAACAAAATTATAGTTTATGAAGACCGTTAAGAAAAAAAGAAAGAAAAATCGAGTAAACTAATTGAGAATTTGGAAGCTAATAATCAATTTATGTTAGAAAAATGGAAAGTCGATTGCTTATATTATTTCATAAATTTAATTTATAAGTTATGGATCCAATCTATCTCTCAGGAACAAAATTATTAAATACGATCTTTCTTCCTACTTGTATTTTTTATGACGAGCAGAATCTTTTAAAAATGAGGGATTTTGCGTTTAAATGATCATCTGAAAATGTTTAAATAAATCTTTTTATAATTTTGATTTTTACGAAAAAAAGTTTTTTTTAAGCAGGGTACCTAGAAATGTAGTACTACCTTCTTTTCTATTTCTTCTTTATGATGAAATAGAAAATAAGGTTTGCAGGTTTCCATATTAAAAATAAATTATTTTCAAATTAAGTTTTTATAATTTTTAAAATAAAATTTTTCGAATATCACCAGCTCTGGGGAGCTGAGTAAATGCTTAATATGTCCCACCGATGATTTAAGTTATTAGATGATTTTTCTTTTATTTGAATTGCGTTTGCATCATGATTTTTCAAACTGGACTATGATCTATCTGTACAACCGAAGTATAAATTCATAATTTTATTTGAAATATAAATTCATCATTTTACTTCTAAGAGAGATCTTAACATCTTAAATCTAAACTAATCTAAAGATTAGTTTAGATTTAAGATGTCAGTCTTTTCAGATGGTAGTACACATGTTCCTTTGTAAAGTCATGTGACTGATACACTCTTTTTCGATATTTATGAATAACTACAGGTAATTTATGAAGTACTTGAATGACTTTTCATTTGACTAGATATTTTATTTGTATTAATTTTATTTTTTATTTGTATAATTTGTATTATTTATTTGTACAATTACTTTTTCTTCTACCATTACTCTAAAAGCTAACTGTAAGTACTTTTTACAGAGTATTTAAATGACTTTCCATTCATCTGAATATTTTATTGGTACTATAAGTATGTACTCTTTCTTCTACAAGTACATTTATTGCAAATTATAAATACTTTATATAAAGTAATAAAATGACTTTCCATTCATCTGGATATTTTTATTTATACTCAAAGTATTCTTTCTCCCTTTCTATTTTTATGAATACCTGCATATAATTATTTATAAAGTATTTGAATGACTTTTCATTTGCTTCGGTATTTTATTTGTACGATAAGTAAGTACTCTTCTACTAGTACATTGAAAGCAAATTGCAAGTACTTTTCATGAAGTCATTAAATGACTTTCCATGGTGGATATTACATCAGTACTATAAGTACTGTTTCTCCTACCTCCTACAAGTACATTTATAATAAATTATGAATAGCCTTTTATAAAGTAATTAAATTAATTTCCATTAATCTGGATATTTTATTCGAACGCGGTTTGCCTTAAGATTTTTTTTAAACTGAACTTCTTGTAATCTTTACAACTATACATATTCATTACATTAGCTGAATTAATTTAGTTTTGATTTAAAATTGCTATGTTTTCAGATGTGGAACTTATGTACCTTTGTTTACTAAAATCACGTGATTAAAATAGTTGAAAACAATTTCTACGTGTAACCAGAAGCTTATTGTGAAGTCTACACGTCCTGTGAGATGCATTTATAATTAATAACTCTGGAAAACAGCCACATTGCGAAATTTATTTTAACGTCTGACCTTAATTAGTTTTCCGTCGGAAAATCCTTTAAAGAGAAAAGAATCTTTGTTAAATCTATTGACTTTATGTCTGCACGACTTCATTTCGTCCTTAACGGGTCGTGACTGCATTTTTCGTTAAATCTCTCATCCTAGCAAATTGGGGTATTATGACTTAGTTCAACATTTTAGAATTTTTGAAACTAATCCATTTGGCATATATTTTGCAAATTTAGTGTTGCAATTATTAGACAGAGACGATTTTGCTGTAAGGTAAGGTAGCATTTTCTAAGAACCAATAATCAGTAAACTTTCGGCTTATGGCATGTTTTTTATTTTCTCTTTCTTTCTTTTTTTTTAACTTCAGTTTTTTGCTAGTCCGGCATCGTGTCTGACTCATTTAAAGTACAAGTTGTTGTCGAGTAAGTTAAAATAAATAACTAAATATTAAAAATAAAATAAATTTTATCCTCCAATTTTTCCTATTTATAGAGTATATATATTTCTATTATAATAGTAAAATGATTTACCGTTTTTTCAATGAATTTCGGATAAATAGATAATAGTAAATATTCAGTTCGTTTTAAATTTATTCTTGATCTTCTATTATTAAGAGCGTATCAGTAAGAGTGCGTATTTATTACATTTTTCGTTCTTTAAACAATATTTGGCAAATCTTTTATAAAAAAAATATGATTCAGCTTATCTAAGAAGTCTATTTTTTTTAAATTAATTTATTTAACAAAAGAAGTAAAATTCTTAGAAAAATGGATAAAAAGTGGATTTGCAATAGTTAATATACAGTTAGTTTAAATATTACTCATAACCTTCTTTTAGTAGTTAAATAGTGTATCATTATTAGTGCATATTTATTAAATTTTTTTAAATCTTTAATATATCTTTTACAGAAAATCTGATTTAATTTATGTAAAAGTCATATTTTTTATTAATTTATCTAATAAAGTCTTATTTTTATTTTAATCTTGTCAACTCTATTCAATTGATTTAATAGCGTAATTTAATAAAAAGAATCTGATTACTAAATTATAAAAAGGTTAAATAATGATAATAAATTTTGTTTCTCAATTCGAGAAATATATTTATTCTTTTTTAAGTAACGTGTAAGGTTATTGTGCTTTTACAAATATTACTCTTTTCGTGTATGCTGCTGCCTTTTAAAAGAATTTTTTAAAAATAAAAGAAAGACTAGTATTGAATCTGTTTTATAAGCACGCAAAGTGTTTTTGGATTTAGTTATCTTCTAATTGAGACGAAATCCTAATTTTTTTCCCCGCCTGACTGAACGTCTTTTCATGTGGGTTTTTATGTTATTAGTTCCAACTGATCTAATTTAAATAAACTCTGACGTCAAATTTTACATTTTAGAAAATAGCAACAGAAATAAAAATCTGGCATTCTAAAAAATTACCTTATAACTAACTCTCATATGTATTTAACTATTTATTTATTTGTAGTAATTTCGAAGCTTTAAGTTTTTAATTACACTTGGAAAATAAGCTTTCTTAGTAATCGGTATTAGGACGATTTATATTACGATTCAGAAATTAATCGATTTACATGAGTATGCTGATTTAGAAGAAACAAAAATCGTTTTAAAAAGTTACAAACACGACTTATAATGAATAAATCAATTCTCAAATGGAAATAAATTCATAGAAATCGTTTTCTTTCTTGACCCCGAATAAAAAATTGTCGTTGAACAAATCAGGTAAGTTTTTTGAAGAGTAATGCTTAGAAGTTTTACTTTTGCATTATTTTCCGATCACTGTAAAAAAAATCTCATTAATGTGCGATGTGATGATATTTTTTCCACTCTTTGATATCAAAATAATTGAGGCCTTTGCTATCTTCTATTTTTATTTGAATCAAATTAGTTTTAGAAGGTATTGTAGTTTGAAGGAACATTACAATAAACAGTTAAAATTGCATTTTATATTATGCACCCAGGTAACGTAGCATTAGAATAATTCTATGTTTCATAGACAAAAGAAGTAAATTGGGATAGTTAAATTTGGGGAAATAAAAAGAAAGTTTTGACCTTGTTTGAGTATTTCGTGTGTAAATATAGCTAGAAACGATAATGAAGAATTAACACGCAAAACCCACTACTAGTATTTGATTTTTGCTCTTGGAAAGCTCCTGTAAATGTTTTTGTGAGTAATACAATGGCATTGACCGACTTTAGTAGAGCGGTTGTTTTTTAATAGTTGTAACTGTCCTCTGTCTGCGATAAATTGTGACCAATAAAACGTCAACGAAAGGAAGTATATAAAGTACTTTTAGTTGCACGATATATACGTTTTTTTGTTGTTGTTGTTATTTGAAATTGGAATTTGTTTATTCAAGATGTATTTTGTTTGCTACAAGAATTGCTATAAACAAGTGATGGTGAAAAACGCCATTATATTTATTTTTTCTTGTTTTTGTTATTGCAGTCCCTGGCCAAATTATTAGTCGCACTATAAGATTCTATGTAAAATCTTAGACAAGACATTGTAATTCAATGCTTTAAAAATAACTACAAATAAAAAGAATATGGAAAATTTTCTGAATAAAAACCCATTACATGTATGTTTAAATATAAAAGTATTGGATATAAACTCGTGCAAAACATGCAGTTATTAAAACACTACAGTGAATCTAATAATTTGGTCCATTTATTATAATATGCTAATATAATACCTGCTATAATAAATGTCATATATTCATGTAATATATCGCCTAATTTAGCCAATTAATACACGAACGTAAACAAGTTCAAACCAGTATCAGTCGCGAAAAAACAATAAAGCTGTATAGTATCACCTGATAGTTAAGATTTTACATAGAATCTTATAATGCGTCTAATAATTTGGCCAGGGACTGTAAATTACTATTATGCTCGCTAGTGGTTTATTATTATTGCTAAAAATTTTTAGTATTATTTCTTTAATTACTGTACTTTCTTTAAATCGCGGCCATTAAAATATCTTTGAATCGGAGTTGTGTTTAGAATTCTGATTTATAAATATAAAATTTCTATTATAACTGTTATCGTAATTTGCTTTTCCTAGATATATTTTGTCCTACCTGGTAGTAAACATGATTTTAATAACAAGATTTTCTTAATTTTCAAACCATTAATTACATTAAAGTTTTATAAAAAGTATTTTTGTTTAACCTTTAGACGCAGATGGTACACTGGTATCCCTTTTATATATTTTCTTTCTAATTACAAGCAAAAATATATTTTGGTATTTTATAATTGCAAAAACCTGTCTAATAGTTGCTAACCAAATCTGTTAGATTATCGGAATTATATTTGAAATAAAATATTATATTTGTAGAAAGTTGTATGGATTTTTTTTTTCTCATTCATGATTAAAGCTTGTTTAATAATTTATTTTGTAAATTAAAGAAATTTCAGTGATGTATAACTGTTTCTTTAGATAATAATAACTGCAGTAAGTGCAAATTTGAAAAACCAGTGCTTGGAAGGGAGCCATGTTTGGAAGATTTTACCTTTAGCGCAGAAATAGACACCGGTGATTTCATAACTATAAATTATTAAAATACTAAATATAATATTTTTCACTTATTTTAACCTAAATTAATACAAACTAATGAAAAAAGCATGAAAAATATGTTTAATAAAAATTCTGCATCAAAGGGCTGAAAAATGAAAATCTTAAAATAATAAAGATTGAAAATGACTCCCATATATTTAGGTTTAAAGTTATTAAATAATATTGTAATGTATATTTCGTTCTTTATGTATGCAGCAAATGCAAGTGTTCTGCAACATTCTATTATTTTTTTAATATTTGGTAAAGTTACACTAACTGTTCAAAAAGAATTAAGAATGTTATTATTCTGCTTGAAACTAGAATGTATTGCGTTTTAAAGGAATTCCTTTAATTTCTCAACTGTATCCGGAATTTGTATAAAAATAACTGGAGGATATTTGTATAATTCTTGAAATCAGGATGTTCCGGGTTGACAGTTCCGGCCGGGGTTCTTGCTGAATATTATCTGGATACGGATTAAAATCTTGCCTTTTAAACACGGGAAGGACTGAACTTTTTCCTTCCTAGAACAATGAACAAAAATTCTTTTTATCGGTAAACATTTTTTTTAAAAATAAAGTAACATTAATGCATTTTTTTAAAATACATAATACTTTTTTACAAACTTACTAAATTAGACAAATAAAACTCTCATGAAAAAAAAATGCAAATTCGCTGCATGTAGAATCAGAATAGTTCGAGAATTTCTGACTTTTTTTTTTTAATAAAAAATATAAAATATTGTTGAATATGCAAGTTAAAGCAATACTTTAGTTGTACAAATTAATTAGTAAAATAACATACATCTGATAGACACCGATGGAGAAAAAAAGATCTTGGGAACGCGAACGTCTCTGGACTATTCTGGGCTGTAGTGCTATGAAGAAGAATAGTCATCATAGGTGATTTCAGCAATGAAATCGCATTGCATAAAAATGTACTTAACTCTTGTTTTCGGCGGAAAAAATTCTTTAGTCTTTGAAACTTAAAATTCTTTGTATTAATCTTAAAATTATAGAAATAAAAACTGCATAGTGGGCTATTGGCGACAGTCTGGGAAATATCCCTGAGGTTTAAAAATTTATTGAAAAATAATTTGTAATAAAATATTTCTTGGAATTCAAGAGCAAGAAAATATGTAATAAAAATAACTATTTAAATATTTTCAATTTATGTAAATAATGATTATAGTGGTTTTTATTTGTTGAAAGATTTAATAGAAAACTGCTATTTCTATCTAATCAGAAGACTTGAGTTTTGTTAGTTTAAAAATCTCCTTTTAATTTATTCGCCATTAACCACCAAATTTATGTTAACAGCAATCAATTCACTTTATTTATTGTAATTGATGTTACTTTTAACTTTTTGCAATTTCTATTCCACGCTTGCAAATAAATATTTATGGGAACTTCTCCTTTTAAAAAAAAATTGAGAGAAGCAAATTTGCCATTTAGAAAAGCAACTAGATTAAATAGCGAAAATTTTCCGGTCAAACAAATATGATGGCATTTTATTCTCAAATTTGCACTTTTTACTACTTGCATTTTTTATAATTTGTATATTATAAATCTGCAAATACACATGGAGATTAATCCTCTATCCGTCATTTCTCCTTCGAATAAACTAGAAGAGAAAAAGATTAAATTGCGAAAAAATTAGGTCAAACGCCTGAATAGTTTTTTATTCTCAGAATAGCACTCTTAGTTATCTTTATTATTTGAAATTAACACAAACATTTATTTAAATAATCTGTTAGATTATCGGAATTATATTTGTACTAAAATATAAATTGAAAAATAAGTAGCATAAAAAAATAATTATTTTTTCATTTATGTTCAAAAATGTATCTATAACTGATTTTGCAAATTAAAGAGACTTCAATGATGTATAACTATTTCGCTTAGATCTAAATAACTGCAAATAAGTGCAAATGTGAAAAATTATTGCTTGTTTGAGCCATGTTTAGAAAATTGAGTCATGTTTAGAAAATTTTACCTTTAAGACACTGGTGTCTTTTTGGAAGAAGATTTTACCCTTGACATAGAAAAATACATGTTTCGTGCTGTATCTTATATCCATAAAATACTGAAGAGCCAAAAAAAAAACTGGTATACCTGCCTAATCTCTTCAGTGTATTTTCCACATATTTCGACATGAATTATTACAAAATAATGAAAGAAGTTTAAAAAATTTTTTTCATAAAAATTCTGCGTCAAATGATTAGTTATAAAAAACAGCTAATAGTTACTAAAAAAATATGTTAGATGATCGGAATTTTATTTGTACTAAAATATAAAAGCTAGAAAAAAAAGTAATTTGAAAAGAAAAATTTTTTTCATTCATTATCTAAACTATCAATTATTGATGTTGTAAATTAAAGAAATTTCAATGATTAATAACTGCAAATAGGTAAAAAAGTTTTTTTTGGAAGATTTTACTTTTAACGCAGAAAAAGACACCGGTGTTTCACGCTGTATTTCATAACCATAAATTATTATAGTGCTATAGATAATATTTTGCATTTATTTTTTATCTAAATTAATACAAAATGAGGAAAAAAAGCGTGCGTCTAAGTGTTAAATGAAGAGATAAAAGCTTAGAAAACTTGATTACATATTGTTTGACTATGAAGTTTTTCTACCAATCTTTTTCTACTCTAAATCAATCTAATGTTTCTTTTAGCAAATTTAAACAATGAGGATGACTTAATTAATCCATTTTGGTTAAAGGGGTGTGGTGCTGTATAGAAAATAACTGACGAGTGAAGTATATCAGGTATCTAATGAGTGTATGGTGCATTATCACTGATTCTAGACACGCGTCTGTAAATTGTTAAATTCTTCACGCCAAAGGAACTCGCCAATTTTTTCTCGGATTAAGCATAACTGAACAATAGTAGCTGTGTACGTTCTGTGAAGGATTCATCAGTTTCTGACAATACAAGAAGATGATTTTACTGTCTGGGGTGGACTGTCCTCTGTCCATGTTACCTGCTGATCACTCATGCATGCAGCATTTTGATCTTGTCTCTGAAGAGTCCAAACTTAAACAGGTGTTTGGAAGATTTTTTTTCTTTCTTCTTTTGCTTTGAAATGGAACAAACTTCTTTTTTTTCTTCTTTTTCTTCTTTGGAAAGAGAATAAATTATTCGTTTCATGTGAATATACTACTTAAAAAAGTGGTTTTACATTCATGTTTTTTTCGAGTAATAATTTTTTTTCTCCCTTTAAAATTGAATGAAAGTTTTTAAAATCTTCAAGGTTATGTTAGTGGCTTTGAATCTACGCTCATTTTCTTGGAAAAAGGAATCTGGTGTCTCTGTCTGGGAATTATTGTTGAGATAATAAATCTATGATTTTAAAATCTTCCTTTTTAATTTATTTTTGAAGTAATTATTAATAATTTAAGTAAGAGATGTGCTTTAATCAGGGATTGCAAGTTTCTTCCACATTGGAAAGAAAAAAAAAACATGGTAAAACCGCTCCGGAAGATAATGATTTCTTCCAAAGTGAAGAAAATGGAAGAAACTGTTTTTCAAAAAAATTTATCTAACATTAACAGTTTTTTTAAGCAATTTATAATTGCAATCTCGTTTAAATAGTAGTATCAATCTTCAAGTTATTTAATATATCGTTTTTAAATAATGCGAAAAATACAAAGAAAAAAATTGGAAAAAAATGTTAAGAACATCCTAAAATAATAACTAACTTTAGTTTTTTTTAGTAATCTTATAATTACATAAAGAACTGCTAAAGTGACAAAATCGCATATTAGTAACACTACTAAATTAACAATCCACACATTAAACATATACGCTTCTTTAAAAAAAAAATAATAATAAAATAAAAACATCAAATTTACCATTACAAATAGCACGCTAATTCTTATAATCGAAAACTGTTAACCCTTTGACTCAGAATTTTTATTAAACTTATTTTTCCCACTTTTTTCAATATTTTGTATTTATTTAGCTAAAAATACATGAAAACTTATATATTTAGCATTTTAATAATTTATAGTTTTGAAATACTGCATGAAACACCGGTGTCAGGTGTCTTTTTCTGCGTTAAGGGTAAATTCTTTCCAACTCTGTTCACTTCCAAGCAAAATTTTTTTTTCAAATTTGCGCTTATCATTTGCAGTTATTGTTCTCTAAGAGCAACAGTTATTCATCATGGAATTTCGATTTGCAAAATTAATTCATGATAAATTTTAGAAGATAACAAAAAATTTAAACTACTTTTTAAGATTTTAGATTTTAGTACAAATACAATTGCGACAATCAAACAGAATTTTTTTTGTAACTATTCGACTGCTGTTTTATAATTAAAAAATACCAATATATATTTTTACTTGAATCGTATCAGAAAAATAATTATGAAAGGGACACCGGTGTCTCATCTGCGTCAAAACTTAAGTATGAATACTTGAATTGATTCCTCTTCAATAATATGGTATATAATTTTTTAAAATTTTGTATGAAACTGTAATAATATGAAGATCTTTTTTTTCTTCAAAAAAGTAAATGTGAAAAAAAAAATTCTACATCAATATTAGAGCAGCATTGTTGTTTGTTGATTTTTTGTTTCCTTTAAAAATTGATCTTATTTAATGCGTTTATTCTTTTTTTTTTTATAGCTTGAAAATATTTTGTATTATTTTTATAATACTATTAATAGCACAGTTTTCTTTTAAAACTTCAATAGAGCCCTCTTAAAAAATTGTTTTTCTTTCCTTTAAAAACTTCTCTTATTTCATGTCTATACTTTCTTTGCCTAGCCTCGAAATCTATCACGAACCCACTATGCTCCCAGAATGTTAATGCTAATATTAAATGAAATAGTGATGACTCCACCAAACATCTGCTTTTAATTCAAATTCACCTTGAATTTTTAAAGTTCCTCTTCTTGTTTATGTATTATAATTACCTTGATTCCTATTCGCATCGTTTAATGAAGTGGTTCATTTTTATGAAACAGCTTTTATGATTTACTATGTCTTCAATCAAATTAGTAGTCCTTTCTTTGAAATTAAATCTTTTGCTATAGGTGAATAGATATTTTTAAATCAAACTCATATCTTTTTATTTTATTTTTGATAACTAGAAATTCTTGTCTGATTCTATATTAAACCACGCTAACTGCGTTCGCTCTTCCAAGGAGTACAAATGAGTTAGCGCTTCCAAGTGTTGAGTACAAATGGGTTTGCACTTCCAAGTGTTGAGTACAAATGGGTTAGCGCTTCCAAGTGTTGAGTACAAATGGGTTAGCACTTCCAAGTGTTGAGTACAAATGGGTTAGCTCTTCCAAGTGTTGAGTACAAATGGGTTAGCGCTTCCAAGTGTTGAGTTATGATGCCGTAGAGAAACAAGTATTGCTTTAATTAAAACTAGACACTTTTCATTTGTCTATACATGAGTAGGCAATTTTAGTATTTCTAAGTTGAATTGAAATATTTCTGGCGTGGTATTGTCTAAATTTAAATTATAACCTAGGATTAAATCAATGCTGTTCCTTCTGTGTTCGTGTTCCTCTCCCAAGTTGAACTTTAGCCGCCATCTTGAATTTACTAAAAGAGAGAGGGACGTCAAAATAGAGAAAACTTAAAGCCCTTTGACTCAAATATGGTAATGTTGTTCCTTTTGCGCGTTATTTATTTTTATTTTTTTTTTGGTGCATAATTATTAAATATATATGTTTTGTTATTTTTAAATTATAAAAAACAGCATAATAGTTACTAAAAATCTGTTTGATTATCGGAATTATATTTGTACTAAAATATGAAATATAAAAGAAGTACTTTTAAAAATTTTCTTTTTCATTCATATTCAAAAAATTATGAATCTAGTCATTCCAATTTCTTACGATAGAAAAAACAACCAGATAAAATAATTGAACCGCATTTGATGAAATACATCTAAGCCGTAACCTGACTCCAATGCCCATTACCTAACGAAAAGCTTACCTCTAATATCCAGTTATATTTCTTTTTTACGGTTTTGAAACTATACTTGTTGTAAATGGTTAAAAAACAATATAATTTAGTATTCATTATTTTTTTTTTAACCATACTAGTTTCAAACGGTTTCAAAACCGAAAAAGTAAAAAAAAAAATTATTTACTGTAAACTTTACGGTTTATTAGATGGACAGACTGCTACTGGTTAATTTACCTCCCCTAAATTTTGGAAAGAAAATTCTAACAAATACTTTAAGGGAAAGAAATCTAAAATCGCTCAAAAATATTCCGCGCTATTTCTCTCAATTCAATAAAGTGATGTCTTTGAACTTCGTTTAAAAAATATCGTGCCTTCGAATGTTTTCAATCACATAAAATTTGTTACGAACAAAAAACCGCGAGGACACTTAAATCCAATTTTTTATCCCACTTTTCTGTTGTTTTAAAGGACCTTGGTGGTCACATACACCAACTTACAATCAGAACAACATTTTTCTGATCACGACTTATATCAAGTTAGAGCCCAACTCAGCACGATACCATTCCAAACAAGCCTTATTTCTGATGGAACTCGTTTCAAGATTACAATTCAATTCAAGGTCTAACTTTAAATACAATGCAAGAATCTCTTTCTATCTTTTTTTCATAATTAAAATTATGTCTAAAAATTTAAGAAGCTGTTTTATTTGCATAAGTGAATTTTTGAATAGTTTCAAAAGTTAATTTACTTTCGAATAAAATGGATGTACAGATCTTTGCTTTTAACTCAATAGGCCGGTAATTTTCATTTCAAATTAGAAGATAATGAAATCTTGTGTAAGACATAGAAGGAAGTATACATTTACGTAAAAAAAAATTTTTTATTATTAAAACTACTTATGCATTGTACAAGTAAATAAAAATACCGATAGCTTGCTTACCCTTAGATATTTTTTGTTAAGTCTATGTTCAACACTGTAAAAAATTCCGGGTCAAATTACAGTTAAATGTACTGGCACTTTTTATCGTAAAATCTATTTTTACCGTAAAATTCTGCGGAACTAAATATAAAGCGTCGAAAAACTGTTAAAAGAACCATCAGAATTTTAAAAACTGATGAAAAAAATTTTACTTTTTGAGAGAATAAGTGGTTTGAGCTGGTTTTTAAATCTTACAGAGTTTTTAGATATGTATTAGATTCGGAGAAAGGAGCCTAATTTACTTTCTTGATCTTATTTAAATGAGTCTTTCTTTACTCGAACAATTTTGTCGTTGACCTTTTCTTTTGTCCGATATTAACTACACCCTTTTTCAGAGAAATTTGGGAAGTGATATCTGTGCGATTTTCATTTCTAGAAGACAGTAGATTCATTCAAACAAATTAGAAAATGTCATTTCCTTTACAGCAGCTGTATGACTCAACAAAAAGAAGGGATTACTTTAATGGAACCTTTGTTGAGTGGATTCTCGAGGAAATAGAAGCCTTTTCATCATCAAAGTTATAGCCCTTTCCAAGAATGTTGGCCGATTTAGTATCTTTTATATTTTGTATAACTAGTTTATATACTCGCAAAAAAGGAGTACACAATTGAATAGTGTACTGCAACCTTAATAAGATGTTAATTTAAACCATATTATGGTATAATCACGATTAAAAAGTACGATAATATGATTTAAACTTAACTCCATATTGAGGTAGCAGAAAATTTGGACTATAGTGCAGTGGCGTAGTTATGGGAAAGGTTCGGGGAACAACCCCCTCCCCCCGAAATTGAACATTACTTGAATAATGAACTATTGTACGGTAAGTAGGATGTAGATAGAAAAAAGTTTTCATTATTCATTTTTTGTAATTTAAACGTTTAGAAGAATATATATATATATGGACAGACTGCTACTG